>NW_026114191.1:273963-302046 GCF_018139145.2 Gymnogyps californianus | reverse complement strand
GAGCTGTCCCTGCAGGGAGCTGTTTCTCTGTCCCCAGGTCTCCTCCCTCTCAGTGCTCACAGAGCCCATCCCACCCGCTCTGTGCTCAGCTCGGCCCTGCACACCCCTCCTGGCAGCAGGGCACTGCCCAGGCCATCTCCCTCTTAGCAGGTCCTAAGCACTAGGGCAGATCAGCACTGATGCTGCAAGCAAAGGGATGCTGGTGCTGCCTGGAGGCAGAGGAGTGGGGGAAGGCACTTGAGGAGGCTTCTGGCAGATGTGCTGATCCCTCCTGTAACAGTTCAGGAGTCTCAGTGACTTATCCAAACCTGACATCTCCTTTCCCCTTTCCCTTAGAAGAAAGCTGAGATCACAGACCCTGGAAAGGTCTTCATCTTCAAGGTAGCCCCTGCCTTGACCTTCCTCTTAAAATGCTGCCTCTGCCAATGTGTGGGGTGATCTGGAGCTGTGAGCAGCCCGACCCATGCAGCACCCTCTCAACAGCAGAAGGACCCTGCCCTGACAGGGCGCTCCTTCCACCCACACTTCTCCCCACAGCCCATGGGGAGCTCCCCGGGCAGGCTGAGTGCTGACCCTGGCAGGCGAGTCCTGCCCAGCACACAGCCCCCTGGGTGCAGGGACCCTGCTGGAAGGACAGCCCTGGGCACCCCTGCCTGCACACCCAGCTGCAGCCATTCCGGAAGAAGGCAGCCATCATGCCCTCTCCCTCTGATGGTGCAGCAGGGAAGCCCTGCTCTGGAGCACATCCTCCTCTCTACACCAGAGAGATCCCACAGGCTGTGGGCTGTGCCAGCTTTAGGAGATCCCTCCACGAACTGCAGCTGCATTGCCCTGCACGCAGAGACTTACCGTGTCAAGGGCTGTGAAGATTTCTCCTCTGTTGAGCTCTCAGCATCCTCCCATCCACACTGCCTTTAAACCTCTCTCTTTCTTGCATGTCTCCCCTCGTGCCTGCAGGCAGTGCCCTCAGCCCTGCTGCGCTTTGCAGAGGAGCTGCTCCTGGGCAGAGCTGTCTCTCGGCAGCGCTGCCCGCTTGCCATGAGCTCCCTCCATCCCAGGAGCCCAGCCCAGCTCAGCAGCACAGGACCAGCTCAAGGTGGCATTTTAATGACCCCTCTGGTGGGTTTGGTGTCGACTCCATGAACCTCAGACAGTGAGAGGAAGTTGAAGAAACCTCTCCAGAAGTCAAAGTCAGATGCAAACTCCAAAGTTTCAAGGAGCGTTAATGGGTCCCAGTGGGGACCATTACTGACAAAGCTTCCCTGGGGTGTGGTTAGAACACAGAACTGGAGGCACAGATGACAGGTAGACAAAGGCAATGTAAAGGTGGAAGAGATTCTGAGGAAACCTGGATGTGTTCCATTAAGCCAAAGGGCCAAGGCGTGAGCCCAGCCCTGGGAAGGGAGATCCTGTCCCTCACACATTGCTCAGGGCTCTTCCTGGGGCAGTGTGACGTGGGGACGTGCAATGTCAAGGGCAGATATGGTCCAACACCTCCCAGGCTCTCGGGTGGGGAAGGGGAGGCAATGAGACCCTCGTGTTGTAAGGATAAGGTGCTTCCTCATAGGCATCAGTGGCAGAGACAACAGCCATAGCCAAGGGGAGAAAGAGCTCATCTCTGTTGGGGCTTTTCCAGCTTTCTTCAGACCTTTATGATCTCCACGATAGCCTGTCCTACATAGGTGTGGACCCCGAGGGGAATTTGCCTTTTACGGCAGAGAGCAGCAGGAACATGTGGAGCTCTGCCTGGGGAGGACGACGAGTCAGCTGAGAGCTGAACGCTCATGGTCAACACTGTGGTGGGTGGATGTGGAAGCCCAGAGAAGGGGGAAGCTGGCTGCCTTCCAGCCTCAAGGCTTCTGTGATTCTGTGCTGGAGAGAGCCATCTCAGTGTGTGTGTGTGTGCTTGTCTGTGCAGGGATGAACTGGCAGGATGAGGGGATCCCAGAGCCAGCTCCTGGATAGACAGAGGTTCTAAGAGCAGCTCCTGGGAGGAACCATACTGTATCTGTGTCTACATAGTGTTATGAACATTTCCCTCCCTAACTAGTATGCAAACCACTCTTTCTAGTATGAAAGTGTATTAACTTTCTTAATATATATGTATTTCGCATTCTACACTGGTTAGTCATGCTTGAGGAAGCAAACTAAAGGACACCAGATCATCACAAGGACCAGAAGGACAGCCCAGCCCTTGAAACAAAGCTTGGCTTCTCAGTATCTTTGAGCTTTCCATGAAGATAAAAGCTACCCCTGGAAAACCAAGATAATGCCAGCAGCCCAGCCCCTCGAACACATCTTTCAAACCCTCCCAATGTTGGCTGATATCTTAGACAGGTAATTATAGCAAGACCGACTCCAGGGATGTTCTGGATCAATAGACAAGCAATAAGACTGCTGATGGATGATGGTGCTGCAGAAGCAGTTGCTTTGTCAAGTTTTACTATGATTAGCAATGGGTAGTGTGTGTGTTAATTAGTGATTAGTCAAATCCTGTTGTACCTGAATGCTTGAAGAGTGTACGAACCCTCTGTATTAACCACATTCAGGGTGCCCCATTGGTCTGGAACACCTCAGGCACTTGACTAAATATTTACGCTTGTAATTCTGCACTTTGTGTCGCAGCTCAGTCCTTCGGTTCGGCACCCGGGCCAGTTGTGAATTTCGCTAACAGTTTGGTGACCCAGGTGGGACACAGCCGACTCACCTGATCCAACCTCTCACTACCACCAGGACCCTGATGATCTCCACTGCGAGCTTGTAAGTGAGTTCCCCCTCAGGATACTTGGGCACAGGGACAATGAAGCATGATCTTGCTTGGCAGTAAGGAGGTGATGTTTTTATATAATGAGAGGCAGACAAAGTATGGTGATGAGGTCACCGATAGGTGAATTGCTGCAGCGCTGGAATCCATTGATGGGATGGCCGGGTCATCAAAAGCCCGAGCCCTGTGTCAGGAAATTTGGCCAGAAGTGACCGCCTTTGATGATGCGTCCCAAATGTGGCCATGGCCTGGTTCTGTTGATGACATTAGGCTGAGGTATTTATCCCAGCAATTGAAGGATTGGTTCCCATTACAGATGGACTCTTGGGGTATCTGGGATAATTACTGGACCATTGGGATACCAGGTATTAAAAAAACCCCAAACAAAACCTAAAAAATTCCCTCCAGAGCAGAGCATAAGTAAAGATCTCTGAATGAATTGG
The DNA here is from genome assembly GCF_018139145.2 of Gymnogyps californianus. Classification (NCBI taxonomy): domain Eukaryota; kingdom Metazoa; phylum Chordata; class Aves; order Accipitriformes; family Cathartidae; genus Gymnogyps; species Gymnogyps californianus. The sequence continues at coordinate 298,839 of NW_026114191.1, read as the reverse complement.
AAAAAGAAGAGCTCTTTCCATTCTGGAATTTACAAATATCAGAGAGAAGTTTCCCCTGTGGGTTGGAAAGTGAATAAAAACCTTCAGCCAAATGGGAAAACCAAGGATGTTCCCCATTCAGCTCCACCTGCCCATCCTACTGCTCTTTTTTCTGCTTTTCCTCTGGTTTCTGCTCCAGCTATTGGGACTGCTTCTGCTTTGCTAGCACGTCTCTGAGAAGAAATTCTAGGGCCAGGACGGGAACCTGGCCAGCTTTCTGTGGGAACAGGCCGCCTGCCATTTGCACCACTGATTTGGTTTTGGGGAAACAACAAATGCCCAGACTGCAGGAATGATCCAGAGAAGCTGCTGCAAACACGCACAGCATCTTCTGTGTTTATGACTCTACGTGGGCCCATGTGCAGCAACTGTTTGAGACTGTTTTTTCCTGGCAGATGAAAAACTGAAAATCTGGGAAACAAAACTGCAGATGGGCCAGGGAAGCACAGGGCAGAAGCCCATGGCCAGGCAATGACCCAGGACGGGACCCCAACTTACCAGTGAACAGAGGTATGCTGCAAAGAGAGAGAAGGGGATTGTTAGAGTCATTAGAAAGAGTGTAGATTGGGTTAACGTCCAAGAATGTCAGCAAGGAAACACCAAACACCTCTCTGAATATTACGTCCAATTGGTTTAAACAAACAGACTGTTTGGAGGGGTCGACCCTGAGAGGTGGAAAACTCGATTCTTTAATCGTATCTTTCTTTTGTACATCAGTCAGGCCCCAGAGATAAGAAATATTTTCTAAACCTGTGCAGGGATGGCAGGGCAAAGGATTGGATGAAATAGTCAGCATTGCTATGTTTGTGTTGAATGGAAGAGATGAAAGACAGCTGAAGCAAAAAAAAGAAAGAACAGGAACAGAAAGCTAGTTGGCGGCAGCATTAAACAGCAATCCTGGACTAAGGGGACAGGGATGAGGAGGTTTCTGAGGTAAGGTCAGAGGAGGAAATTGGAGGAGCAATGGACCTCGAGGAACTGGAGACGGTTGTAATTATTGTGGACACTAAGGCCATGGGAAACAGGAGTGCCCAGTGTGACCAAAGGGCCTCCCAACAGCACCTCTCAATCCTCTGCTGCAGTCTTGCCCTGCTCTCTGCACCAGGGGCAGCTCGATTTCACCCAGGACTGACAGCTACCAGGGACCTACGGTGCAGACACTACAGGAGCCTCTGAATAGGAAATATTTTCCCCTTCTTCTTATGAGAATCTGGTCTCAAACCTTTTGACTGATGAACATAATTCCTCCTGTTCTAACAGGTACACGGGCAACTGCTCATGGTGCTGGAGAACCCATCCACTGAACAACAGACAAGGTAAAGGCATCTGAGCTTTTGAGGCACGCATTAGTGACTGCACCTGCTGTGGGATCGCCAGACTACAGGAAGCCATTTATCTTGTTTGTACATGAAGCAATGTAACTATCCCAGCCAACACCAGTACGGTCTGGCAGCTCAAGGACCCTTTGCTTGTGCCCCTAGGACAGCTGCCGCAGCACTCCTAGTTGAACAGAGTGAAAACGTGCTGCTTGGATCCCCTCTAGTGCTACAAGTACCACATGGACTTGAAATGCTGCTGTCACCCACCACTGTCACCACAGCGAATACATCGCTATGAGCTGATTCTCTTAATGGCGGAACACAGAAGAATGAAGTGATGTCATACACTGAACCCTCTTACTCTACTCCCTCCACCTGGGGAAGAACCTCCACATCACGATTGTCTGGTAACAACCCGTGAAGCAGAAAAGACTCAAAAATATTTACAGAAGTGCACTTTCCAGATCCGGATCTTGACCTCTGTGTAGACGGGTCCCCATATTATCTAAACAGTGACCAGGTTACAGGTTATTCAGTAACTCCTGAAAATAAAGTCGTGGAGCCTTTGCCACTCAGTCCAAAGCTGAGTGAACAAGCAGCAGAATGGATTGCATTAACAAAGACTTGCCAGCTGTCCAAAGACAAGACTGTAAATACACTGAGTCTCGATAGGCCTTTGGAGCGTGCCACGCCACTGGGCAGTTCTGGAAGGGGCGCGGGTTTATAACTTTTTGTGAGAGTAAGTACTGAACTGTTAAAAACTAGACAGTTGCCACAAAAACTAGCTGTCATTCATCAGCCAGCCAATACTGGTGAAAGGACAAAAGAAGAAATAGGAAAAGATCTATCGGATGTTACAGCTAAAGCAACAGCACGACAGCCGTACAAAACACCAGGCTTACAAGCAGTCCCGCGGTCTGACCTGGTGTTATCTGCTCCTGAAAAGATCTATTTGACTGTTCCTGCTGAAGAAATTGACTCTTGGAAAAGGTAAGAAGCAACCAAAGACTCCCAGGGAAGAGTACTCCAGAGAGAGGGACGGAAAACCTTCCTATTTTACCTGAGCAACACCGGATTCCCATAGCAAAAACGCATCACCATCCAGGGCATTTGGGGACAGTTGCACTAGCCCAGACAGCGCTGAAGAATTGGTTCGTGCCAGGAATTTATGCCACAGCCAAATAGGTAACTGCCTCTTGCACGCACTACCTTTAGCCTTAATGAATATTTAGCAAGACCTCAACAAAAAACAAAGCTGTCTCCCTGTGAAACACTATCACAATCAGGCCTGGGCACAGCTACTACAGCCAGTACCTCTAGAAGGAACTTTGCTTCAATCGAAGGAATTATGTTTGGGTAAAACACATGAAAAAAAGGAACACTTATCCCCTTGGTGGGAGGGACCATTGCTGGTATTGCTCACCTTTCTCAGCAGTAAAGGGGAAGAAAAACCGACTTGGATCCATCACTCCCTCCTGAAAGCCGTGACCGGTCTAGAATTGGAATCAGGAAACCTTCCTGACACTGAGGGAACATCCCTCCCTGGAAAGACAAAACTACCCATAGCCAGGAACCTACACAGAGCTGGTGGATTGGCTGTGACCTCGCTAACCCTGTCTAAAAATTTCGACAACAGGAAACTCAAAAGTAATTTGTTACTTACGAATTGCACATGGACTGAACTATATCCTTACCGAAAACTACAGTGTAATCAAGAGAGAATTCTCTCTGTTGCAATATGCTGTCTGTTTTTTCTTACTAAGAATAATACTTTCAAAACCCTTACACAAAACCTGTTATAATGATACATCACATCATAGATTTGTTCTGGGCTGGAGTTTATCGAGCTCTGCAAACTCCCAAACAATGTGGATGTTTGCAGAGAAATTAACACGGTATTCTGTAGGAAGCCATAATCAAAGGAAAGATAACTGTAAAATGTTGGTTTCCTATGGGAGCCTGATTGGTTTGAGTCATCTAATCTGGGTCCAAGCCTTACTGGCTTACCTAAACAACCAGATCCAGTACCCGCTAACCCTTTTGCAGGACATACTTACCATGATTATGATTTCTTTGAGGATTCTACTCCTCTATTTACACAACTACCTGAGCAATATTGGATATGTGGAGAAAGGGCATTCAAGTATTGACCCCCGACCTGGGCTGGGCAGTGTACTCTCGGTGCATTAATACCATGCGCACAGGTTAGAACCAGTATCTCTTCTGCCTCTGGAGCTCATAACTACTGGTATATGGGAGAAAAAGCATCACAGCCCTCTGACAGAATGTGGCACTGAACTCCACCTGTGTGTAAGAGCTTTTATCCCATGGTTAGGGGTTGCTGAACGAGAAAGCATGGTTGGAAATGTGTCAACAGAATTAGAAAAAGCCATTAAAGAAACGGCAGATAGTATGACAGCCCTACAGGAAGAAATCACATGGCGATCAGAAAAGGTAAGAGAGACTCGATTAGCTTTAGGCTACCTATTAGCAGCAGAGGATGGAGTATGTGCAATGAATGACAGCTGCTGGGTTTATGTAAATCCAGACCAGAAAAATGAAACTGATATAAACAAGGTAAAGACACATTTCAAAGTAATACATGAATTAAGAAAGGCATCTCCCTCCATCTATTTGGGTGGTTAACCTCTTGGCTCCCACACTTGAGTATAAGATTGTGAACTAAAAGGACTTTGGATGCTGTATTTGCTCTCTTATTTTGCTTTGTATATTATATATGTGTCTTTGCAGTGTTGTATCACCTTATGCACTTGACTTAGTACTAAAACAATGGATAATATAATGTGACAGGTCCCTACATATTATAACAATCAGTCTTTATAGTATAAAGGATATTCACTTTGTTAATGTATATTAGTTCACATTATACACTGCAATGTAATGAGGCAGTGGAATTTTACTGGAGACTTTGGTATTGTCCATGACTAGAGTAAAACAAATGAGAGGCCAGCCCAGCCCTGGAAAGAAGGACTTTGCTTTGTGGAAGCTTAGAGCTGTCCCTGAAGGATAAAGGATACCCTGGGACAACCAAGGTAACACCAGCATCCCAGCGCCTCTCACACCTCTTTGAAACCCTCCCAGCGTTGTCTGGCATCACAGATCAGTCACTCGAGCAAGGCTGACTCCAGGGACAGCTGGATCAATAGACAAGCAGCAAGAATGCTGCAGAAATATTGTTGTTCTGCAAAGTTTTACTATGATTAGTGATCGGTAGTGTGGGTGTTAGTGATCAGTCAAATCGTGTTGTACCTGAATGTTTGAAGGGTATAAGAACCCTGTGTAAAGCCACATTCTGGGTGCCCCAACTTTGCTGGGACACCGCATGTGCATGAATAAATATTTGCCGCTGTAATTCTTTACTTTGTGTCCTAGCCTCTCTCCTCGGTCGCCATGGGCCAGTTGCGAATGTTTGTGACAGTCAGCACTGTTCAGCAGTAACTAAAACATAGATGTGTTATCAATGCTGTTGTCATGACAAATCCAAAACATAGCACCATACAAACGCAATTGAAGATACACATCCAGATACCAGTACAGATGCAGATACAGGTACAATTAGACATGCAGGTGCCCATCGGGATCCCATTACAGACACCAATACCAATATAGGCAGAGACATCAGCGCTGATACCATGAGAGATACCACTGCAGAGTCCATTGCAGATGAAGATGCCATTGTAGATGCCATGGCAGTCGCAGACATTACACACATACAAGTTCAGATGCAATTACGGGTGGAGATGCCACTCCAGATACCCTGCATATGTCGTTGTGGATGTAGAAAAATTGGAGGTGCAGATAGCATTGCAGATACCCTGGCAGGCAGAGATAGCGTTGCTGATACAGACACCATTTCAGAGGAAGGTGTCTTTGCAGATGCCAGTGCAGATGCAGATGTAATTTAAGATGTAATTCATAGAATCATAGAATCATAGAATATCTCAAGTTGGAAGGGACTCATAAGGGTCATTGAGTCCAATTCCCTGCCCCTTGCAGGACTACCTAAAACTAAACCAGTGTGAAGCCGGGTGTGCAGCCAGGGGTGCGCAGGGCTGTCCTTTTGAGCAGGGTCCCTGCACTCCAGGCTATGCCAGGGCAGGGAGCACCCCAGAGCACTGTGGGGAGAAGCTATGGGTAGAAGGAAGAGCCCCTGACAGGGCACGATCCTTCTGCTTTCATGAGAGTGCTGCATGGGTCAAGGCTGCTGACAGCCCCACATCACCCTCAGGACATTTCCAAGGGGACTTTTCAAGAAGCACATCAAGGCAATGCCTACTTGAAAGCTCAGGGTCCCGTTCTTTCTGTCTTCTACTCTTGGTTATCTGGGTGGGCAATGGGACATAGAAAGTCACCTCTCTGGGAGCAGGCACGTAAACTCCAAATCTGTTCCTCTTAGAGATGAATCAGCGTGGGAGTATCAGAAATCAACACCCTGTGGCTTACAGACAGCACCAGTAGCACCTTGGTAGCCTCCTCAGGGTTGGTCTGATGTTCCCATCAGAGCCTGCAACCGCTGAGGTGCCCCTGGGCAGTGCCCTGCTGCCAGGAGGGGTCTGCAGGGCAGAGCTGAGCACACAGCGGCTGGGATGGGGTCTGTGAGCACTGAGAGGGAGGAGGCGTGGGGACAGGGAAATGGTTCCTGGCAGGGACAGCTCCAGGCAGCAGAGACATGGGCAGGGGGAGAGAGCGAGCTGCTACCATCAAGGTCTTGGGAGGGGGATTCTGGCACCTCCCTGCTGTCCCTTGCAGTGCAGATGCCTTCCGCTGAGCAACCCCCTGGTCTCCTCTCCCACCCAGCGCAGTTGCTGCCATCAAGACCATGGGTTCTCAAGCTGAGTCGAATTCTCTGCAGGTTCAGCCCAAGGAGAAGAAACTCCTGAGTGCTCCCTTGGCAAGAGTGTTGAGGCATTTCTCCATCTTGCCCTCCTGTCCATGCTTCCCTTGGTCTTACCCTCAGACTCTCTGGCAACAAGGAGGCTTCAGGTGCAGAGCACACACCGACACTGCAGGTCCTGTGATGCAGCTGTGTCCATGGGAGCAAAGTGCCTCAGTTCCTTCCAAGCTGTGGGGCTCTGGACAGTGCAGTGTGTGGGGCTGGGGACTGAGCTGGCTCTGCTGAGGTCCCTACACTTTTAGCACATCCAGGAGTTTCCCTGCGCTTGTGCTGCCGGAAGATGCTGAGCAGCTCCTCTATATTACAAGGGGGTTACTGATATAATCTGCATGTCAGGGCTGCTGCTTCCTTGGAGCTGATGGCCATGGACAGCAGCTGGACGTGGTCTTCTCAGTGCTGGTCTCTCCGCACTTCCAAACTGTCCTGCCGTGTCCTTAGGATTGTGTAAGCCCTAAGGGAAATGGTGAATTTCAGCAGCTGTCACCCACTTTCCCCCATTCCCAGTGCTGTAGAGCAGGGACAAGTCCTCGGGAGACTATGGGCAGAGCCCTACTCCTTACATCAGACTCAGCCAGCACAAACCTGAGCTCCAGCCTGGGGGACGCATGAAGGTCCTGAAAGAAGGGATATAGGCAATGGGTGTTGGGGAGGTGGGGTGGGGTGCTGGAGGGGGAGGGAAAGGGAAGAGTTTTGCTCAGAGTAGTCCTCACTTGTCCGTGTGCTTTCTTCCTTTGGCAGTACCTCAGGAACAAAGGGATCAGATGTCCAAAGGCAGCTCCATCACGGAGTTCCTCCTCCTGGCATTCGCAGACACACGGGAGCTGCAGCTCTTGCACTTCTGGCTCTTGCTGGGCATCTACCTGGCTGCCTCCTGGGCAACGGCCTCATCATCACTGCCGTAGCCTGCGACCACCGCCTCCACACTCCCATGTACTTCTTCCTCCTCAACCTCTCCCTCATCGACTTGGGCTCCATCTCCACCATTCTCCCCAAAGCCATGGCCAATTCCCTCTGGGACAACAGGTCTATTTCCTACGTAGGATGTGCTGCCCAGCTCTTTCTGTTTTCCTTCTTGCTTGGAGCAGAGTATTTTCTTCTTACTGTCATGGCCTATGACCGCTATGTTGCCATCTGCAAACCCCTGCACTACGGGACCCTCCTGGGCAGCAGAGCTTGTGTCCACATGGCAGCAGCTGCCTGGGGCAGTGGCTTTCTCCATACTGTGCTGCACACAGCCAATACATTTTCCCTACCTCTCTGCCAAGGCAATGTCCTGCACCAGTTCTTCTGTGAAATCCCCCACATCCTCAAGCTTGCCTGCTCAAATGCCTACCTCAGGGAAGTTGGGCTTCTTGTGGTCATTGCCTGTTTATCTTTGGGTGTTTTGTTTTCATTGTGCTGTCTTATGTGCAGATCTTCAGGGCTGTGCTGAAGATCCCCTCGAAGCAGGGACGGCACAAAGCCTTTTCCATGTGCCTCCCTCACCTGGCCGTGGTCTCCCTCTTTGTCAGCACCTCTTTTTTTGCCTACCTGAAGCCCCTTCCACGTCCTCCCAATCCCTGGATCTGCTGATGGCAGTCCTGTATTCGGTGGTGCCTCCAATAGTGAACCCCTTCATCTACAGCATGAGGAACAACGAGATCAAAGATTCCCTGAGGAAAGTATTTCAACACATACTATTTCAGCATCATTAAGGTACCCATACACCTTATAATACTCCCAGGGTGTCTCAGGAAAAGCCAGGAGTATCTTTTGGTCTTTTTTTTTTTTTTTTAATAGCTGTGATAATATTATTGCAATGAATTAGTATTATTCATCCCACTTCTTGACAGTCAACGTGTTTTTTCTGAGCTGCTATCCCAATGTACTGTCATTGAGTAACCCCAGCAGGTAGGTCAGCACCACCCAGCTGCTCACTCACCTGCCCCCAGTGGGATGGGGGAGAGAATTGGAAAGGTAAGAGTGAGAAAACTCGTGGGTTGAGTTAAAGACAGTTTTAGTAGGTAAAGCAAAATCTGCACATGCAAGCAAAACAAAACAAGGAATTCATTCACTGCTTCCCACTGGCAGGCAGGTGTTCAGCCATCTCCAGGAAAGCAGGGCTCCATCACATGTAACGGTGACTCGAGAAGACAAATGGCATCACTCCGAACATTCCCTCCCTTCCTTCTTCTTCCCCAGCTTTATATGCTGAGCATGACGTCATATGGTCTGGAATGTCCCTTTGGTCAGTTGGGGTCAGCTGTCCCAGCTGTGTCCCCTCCCAACTTCTTGTGCTCCTCCAGCCTGCTTGCTGGCAGGGTGGGGTGAGAAGCAGAAAAGGCCTTTTTGGTTACTCTGTGTAACCACTGCTCAGCAATAACAAAAACATCCCTGTATTATCAACACTGTTCTCATCACAAGTCCAAAACATAGCCCCGTACAAGCTACTATGAAAAAATTTAACTCTATCCCAGCTAAAACCAGCACACAGACCTACAGTACCAGGCTGCTTGCATAAATAAAGAAGCCAGCAGAAAGTCTTTGGTCTGAGCTCTCATCTCTCCAAATCCTCTCTGGAGCTGGGGCACAGCCCAGCTAGAAGAAAGGGTTAAGGAGCCCAAATCCCAGCTGCCCCATGGAGGAGCAGCCCATGGGGCCCCCGAGGCTGCACCTTGCTGCCTCAGCGGGCACTCCCTCTCTCCTGCCTGCGTATCATCAGGGCTGCTGCTTGCCTGGAGCCATGGCCATGGCCAGCAGTAGGACATGCTCTTTTCAGTGCTGGTCTCTCCTCCCTTCCACACTCTCCTCTTGTGCCCTTGCATTTGTGTTGTTAGCTCTAAGGGCTCGTGGACCTTGAGACAGTCCTGTTGTCTCTACTGTGGCATCCCTGTGGCTGTGGGCAGGAGCAGACCATGTGAACCACTGTGTCAGAGCTGGCCTCCCTGCTAGCACAGCCGTCACCAAAAAGGGCTCCTCAGGGCAGGGCCAGAAGGCCAGATGCCTCTTCCAAAGCTGGAATACACCCAATGAGCTATTCCCTCAAAAGGACTTTTGCTCTTCTGGGGGTCTCAATAGCTTCAGGGAGACAAGCTCAGAGTCGCAGGGGGATCTGTCAGGGACTGAGGGCTGGACCAAGAGTTCCCTTCTTGGTGGCACATGTCCAAGCAGACAGCAGTTGTTCTTTGACTTATCTCCCTGGTGCTGTCTCACCTGCAGTGGGGCTGATGGCAGATGCCATCCTGGAGAGGAATTGGGAGGTGCCAGGAGAAGTCAGGGGATCTCCAGGAACAGTGTGTGAGTCTGACTTGGCAGTGAGTTGCACCTCCTAAAATTAGTGACCATCGGAGGTAGAGTGTCCTGGAAGAAAAGGCAAACCTGAGGAGACCATGAGCTAACGAGGGCTCTGCAATGCAGAAAAGGCCGTGAGGAGCCAGCAGGCAATAGGAGCAAAGGCTGGAGAGTGGTTCTTGAAAGCCTCTTGGAAAGCCCACGGGCTGGATCTAGCGCAGCCCTGCCCTGCCCTTTGTGCCATTGCAGACACGCCTTGCTCCTGCCCAGCCCTGTCCTTGGCTATTGAGCATCAAGGGAAGATAGAAAGGGGCTCAGCAGCAGTGATCCCTTTCTGGCTGGGTCTGCTCCCCACCCTGACCAGCATGGCCAGTGCAGGCTCACCCCATGGTCCCAGGGCACCACAGCTCCCTCGCTCTGCACAGCAGCACTGCCAGCTTGGGGCCTTGCAGGGAGCATGGAGAGGGAAGCAGAGGCGGCTGCCCAGGCCGGCATGGACACGCTCACCCTGGGGAAAGGCTCTCTGGAGAGCAGGGATGACTGTGGAGAAGAGCAAGACAGCATATCTGTGCCTGCATGGAGGAATGCATGGCAAAGAGAAACCTCTTTCTGCAAGCACCCACTCGGGGCAGGCTGCTCTTTCCCCTGGCCAGGATTCTTGTGCTGGCCTAGGAGAGGGGTGTCGCGGATGAGTGATTTAGATCACTTAAAGTATTGCCATCAAAGGTATTAGCAAAAGTGATTTTAATGTCAATTTGTAAAAGTGCAACTTAACAAGGTTCGATGGCAAGGGTCACTCTATTACTTAATCCAGGGAAGAAACATACAAAGGAAAACTGAGTTAGAGTCAATTTAGAACGATTTACACAAAGATCAGAGGCGAAAAAAGGTAAGGGAGACCATCCCTTTGAGTCTTGAGGTTCAGAATGGACACCTTTGCTTTCTAAACTCCTTCTCAGAGAGGAGTCTAGGTGCGGCTGGATCCAGACTTAGTCCCAGACTTGGTCAACGGTTTATGTCTAATGGAACTAGACCCAAGGATTTCATTAGTGTTAGTTCAGCATGCTGTCAGTCACTTACCAAGGATCTGTTGTGAATAAGGGGTCTCTCTGTCTTGGGTAAGAAAGGATCTCTTAGTCTCAGGTAAGGAATCTCAAGCCTTGAGAGGCGTCCCTGCTCAAGGGGAGAGTCGCCTGGCGTGCAGTCCAGTTCCAGTTCAGGGAGAACTCAAATGGGGCTCATCCAAGGATCTGTCATTGGTAAAAGGTCTCTCTGCCTCGAGCAGCAAACTTGAGAGGCATCCCAGCTCAAGGGGAGATCACCGCCATGCAGTCACGCTGCCTAGCAGGGAGAGCTCAAAGAAGGCTCCCTTAGGCTTCATATTTATGGGATAAAGTGGTTGGCTTGTAGTCCAATTGCATACAATGGGAGAGGTATGCACGAGACTCCTTGTACCCACAACTTTCTTTGTTCCTTGATAAATGAGTCTTGGAAAAGCCACCCGTTAATCACATGATCGGTGTTCCAAGCTCATATGCATCGATGCTCACTGTGTCACTCTGCTCCTTCGTGGGTTTCCTAGAGGAGTTCTTGGCCCGCCTGAGGCTCAGGCCTTTACCTCCTTTGGAGCCTGTACCAAACTACTGCGAGTTTGGTTAAGGGGTCGAGTGCATCCGTCACAGTTCCCACAACCCATCCAGCTTCTTTGAAAGCCCTGTTCATTCTCCTCTAACACCCAAGGTGTCCTAGCCCCACACTTCCTCGAATCCTCCCATGCACCGCTCCCCCCCTGCACTACCACGTCTCACAAACCCTTCCCTTTTCCCCAACAGTGATGGGACCTAACCGCAGGAGGTCTGTGCATCCTTCACGCTCATGGATGCTTCCTGAGGTCCATCCAAGTGTGGGGAGTGAAGGAGGAAAAGGGCAAGGTCAGCTCACGGGGCATGAGTGGGCACGGCCACTCTCAGCAGTGGACATTCCCTATCTCCTAGGCTGAGGCATGTACACAGCATAGAAATGTCTCTTTCATCCCTGACTAGCAGAAGAGGGGTCTTCCTTCCTGACATCTTCCCAGGACAAACCTCCTCCTCTTCCCCACCCCCAGACATCAGCTGCTCTCCAGTTCCATTGCTGGGCTCAGACATGGGTTAAGGATTTGCTAAAGCCATCAGCCATCTCCTTGTTCTTCCTGGCTCCCTCCAGAGCTCATGGCAAACTTTTTTGTCCTTAACAGGGCCTTTAGGACGATCTGTAACCATGTGTTAGGTTTACAGTTGGACTCAATGACCTTGAAGCTCTTTTTCAACCTAAATGATTCGATGATTCTATGATAGAATGATCTTTTATGAAATCATTGTCTTTTTCTGATCTTCTGTGCAGAAGGAGCAGTCAGAGAAAAGCCTCAAATACACCAAAAAGGATGCCAAGTGCCGTGCCAGGAAGAACGAGGTGAGCAACACCCAAGGCTGTGGCTTCCTGGCAAGGAGTCTGCCCTGAGAAGGGGATCCAGCCTCTGCATCTGGGGACACAAAAGGGGACTTTTGCAAGACCCCTCTTCATCTGAACCGCCCTGGATATGTCATTGAAGATTGGGCATCAGGACATATACAGCAAATGCTGATTCAGTTGGCACTGGCCCAATGTTGCTACCACAGATACAAGCTGCTCTCTTCCATCCATTTATGTTTAGGCAGATTAATGTGGAGTTCTTTGTAGAGAATTAAACTCTTGCGGAAATTACAAAAACACCTGAAGAATTGTTGAGAGATGATTGACAGAAGCCCCAGCACATTTGATTCTCAAGAAACGGGACACCAGAGTCCAAGGGAAGAATGGTTTGGGCACTTCCCTTGGATTTGGGAAACTGAAGCACGCTCCCTTTTGCCTGACAGCCTGCCCTCCTCAGCGAGCTGTGTGAGAAACTCTCCCAATGAGGTCTGAACTCACAGTCATGTCAGGTAATTTCTGTCTAATTGCAGCCAATTCTGTCTAATTCCAGCCAGTCAAGAGAGGTGACTATCCCGCTAAAATTCAGCATTGGTGCGGCCTCACCTTGAATACTGTGTGCCGTTCTGGGCAACACAATTTAAGAAGGATGTGAAGGTCCTTCAGTGTGTCCAGAGGAGGACAACAAAGCTGGTGAAAGGGCTGGAAGGCATGTCTCTGAGGAGCAGCTGAGGACTTTGGGCTTGTCTAGTTTGGAGAAAAGGAGGCTGCGGGGCGACCTCATTGCTCTCTGCAGCTTCCTGAGGAGGGGACGTGGAGAGGGAGGTGCTGATCTCTTCTCCCTGGGATCCAGGGCAGGATGCCTGGGAATGGTCCAAAGCTGCACCAGGAGAGGTTCAGGCTGGACATGAGGAAGCATTTCTTTCCCGAGAGAGTGGTCAAACCCTGGAACAGGCTTCCTCGAGAGGTGGTCGATGCCCCAAGCCTGGCAGTGTTTCAGAGGCATTTGGACAATGCCCTTAACAACATGCTTGAACTTGTGGTCAGCCCTGAAGTGGTCAGGCAATTGGACGAGATGATCGTTGTAGGTCCCTTCCAAATGAAATAGCCTGTTCTATTCTATTCTATTCTATTCTGTTCTGTTCTGTTCAATCCAATGTTATCCTGCCAGCTCAGGATTTGAGCTTCCATTTGAACCCATAACATTTCAATTCACACTACCTCATCTTCCTTCTGACACTGGCTGTTGTGTGACACAACTGTCCTGGTGCTCCAGGCAGGATGGGCAAATGTTTGATGCCTGAGCTGGAACTTCTGCCCTTGCTGGAAATGCGAATGCAGCAGGCTCCAGCCAAGAGGCCCAACAAAGAAAACTTCCCAGAGGGCCAACTAAGGAAAATATCCCACAGGCTGTGGGACTTTCTCCTCAGTGACAGAGGATTTGTGAGTCCAGATAATACAGCTTCACCTGTTTTTTCCTCTCTCTTTGTAACTTGTCTCTCAGCATTTATGAATTTAAGCTGCTTTGCCACTTTGAAACTCTGTCTCTCTGAAAAGACTACCCTGCATGTTTTGGTTTTTTTTTTAAAACCCAAATGAATAAGCAGAATTGAAGGTGGTTTCCATATGTGGGACAGCTTTGCACAGCATGTGCTCCAAGAGGTGAAATATCTCAGCCTGCCATGGGAAATGGGTGAAGCTGTGGGGGATAAATGTGTTTCCTGAGGCAATATTTGATCTGCATACAATACTAAAAGGTGGTGAAGGTGAATGGGCATGAAAGCAACAGGAAAAGTGCCCATCCAATGGAGCTGTGCGGAAGGAAGATGGAGCTGGACACAGCATGAGGTGATAGAAGTGGGATCAGCATGTAGAGAAGACTTTTCTAAGGAAGGCTGTGCAAGGGAGTACCCTGACTTCACCCAGCTAGAAAAACAGAGACCAGGCAGTCTGCTGAAGTGATGGGGAGAAGTGGTCCTGGGGTAAAAGAGTGAGAATGGGAGAAGGTGGGAGAGATTTGGGCTGCAGAGGTTTGAGGCAGTCCTTTCAAGGTCTGAGCAGGCTGAGCTCTGGAGCCAAGGCAAAATGAACAAGTTCTCAAGGATGTTTTGCAATTAGTGGTACTGATCACTAGTACCAGTACCAGGACAGTGCTGTAAGGGAACTCTTTCTTCTTCTTGATGTCCATCAAGACTACAGCTCTTTAATTTCCTTCTCAACCGCCATTCTGTATTGACAAAATTGCTCTAAGTTCTCAGTAGCTAGCCTCTGGCATGAAGATCTTTGAACAGTGTTTTACCTCTCACTGCTACCTCCTTCTTATCATTTAAAGCTTACACCTCTTAGACAGATTGGCCCCTAAATCGTGCCTGTTCCATCTCTTTTTCGCTCTCTTTTCATCAGGAGGAGGAGGTGGAGTAGGGCAGTTGTTTCATTGTTAGCCAAAGAAGGCCAAGGCACAGATCCCAGGTTAGTGCAAAGGAACAAAGAAAGGCAAAATTGTCATGTGGCATACAGATACACCAGCATTACCTGCATTTCGAGGCTCTGAAGCCCTAACTCTGCAGCAGGGAGCCTGGAAGGTCTCAGCTCCCTTCATCTGCCCTGCATTTCCGCAGGTAAAATGAAACTAACCTAGTCAAAAAGTTCGGTTTTGATTCTCTTCACAAACTAAAACTTTGCCTATGTCAGGAGATTGGCCCATACACCTAAAGAAGAATCACACTTGGCTGGAGAAAAAGCTGAGTTGTTGCCAGGAATGTCAGGAGGCATGGCATAGTGATTCCTGGGTTCATGGAGCTGGTCAAAGGCCTCGTCTCTCTTTCTGCAATGATGGCTTCAATGCCCGGCTCGTTTGTAGGCTCTGCACATGGATGCTGACATTTATTGAGCAACCTGCTCTGAAAGGATGAACAGGGGAGGCTGTTATTTTTGGAGGGTAGAAGGACAGTAAAAGAGAAGAACCTGGCCTTGGGCAAATGAAAAGGGAAGCAAAGGATGTGGTGAGGGCTGTTTGGGGGCACCTGTGAGCAGCCCTGTGCCTGCTGTGAATTCCTTCTGGGGTGAGGGAGAACCTGAGAGCTTTCCCTCATTTGAAAAAATGAAGGGGAAGGAAAGAGAGCATCATTCAGGCTGGAAGGGACCTTGGGAGGTGTCTCGACCAACCTCCTGCTCAAAGCAGGGTCAGACCAGATTACTCAGGGCTTCATGCAAACACCTCTGGATCACATTCCAGGATAGACACAGGCACACTCCCTGGGAAAAAGCTTCCAGTGCTTGACTAGCCTCATGCTAGAAAAGTTTCTCCCTATATCTAGCCTTAGCGTCTCTTGTTTCAGCCCATTGCCTCTTGTCCTTGTGTCACGGACATGAGCCTGACACCGTCTGCCTGGGAACTGTGCAATGCTGCTGCATGTTCCCCTCAAGATCTTCTCTTCTCCAGGCTGAGCAAGACCAGCTCTCTAAGCCTCTTCTCACAGTACCTAAGGTCTCCCACCCTGATGGCCTCAGTGGCGCTACATTGAACTGGTTCCAGTTTATCAAGGTCCCTCTGGCATGGTGGGGTGTCAAAACCTAGGGAATGATTTTGGATACCATGTAAAAAGTGCTGAGCAGACCGGCTGTGCTCCTGCCCGCATAGCCCAAGATGCTGTTGGCCTTCTTTGCTGATGGCTCAGGTTTTACCTAAGGAAACGCAAGGACCACAAGAGCCTTTCCCAAAGAGCTGCTACCGACCTGGGCTCTGTCATTGCAGGGTCTTAGTCCACCTCAAGGTCAGGATTTCTTGGCTATCATGAAGTTCCTCTTGGCTTCTCCCTCCAGTCGGTCATATCCTTTGGGATGGCAACCCTGCCCTCCAGTGCAGTTTCTGCTCTCCTCAATGTGATGGCTTCTACAAATGCAATGAAAACTCAACCTTTCCTCTCCTCTGGGTCATTCAAAACATGTGAAACAGGGCAGGCTGCAGGACAGACCCTTGCAGTTCCCTACTAGGTACAGGTCTCCAGGCAGAGTACCATGCTTTGACCACGTCCCCCTCT
Organism: Gymnogyps californianus; assembly: GCF_018139145.2. Taxonomy (NCBI): domain Eukaryota; kingdom Metazoa; phylum Chordata; class Aves; order Accipitriformes; family Cathartidae; genus Gymnogyps; species Gymnogyps californianus. The sequence goes on along the minus strand of NW_026114191.1, from coordinate 282,808 downwards.
GCCCCACCATCCAGCTGGGTTTTTTTACCCATCTCCTTATCCACCCATGCAGACCGTAAGATCCTATCCTGGACACAAGCTGTGGGGGATGATGTTGAAAGCCTTGCTGATTTCCAAGCTGAAAGACAATCACTGCTCCCCACGTCCCCACCAGAAAGCAAAGAGGCTGGCCAGGCACAATCTCCCCTGGGTCAATCCAGTCACCTTCTCCTTCCGACACCCAGAAATGCCATCCAAGTGGACACGCTCTGGAGCACAGCCTTTCATTCCCCTGCTCATCCATTGGGCACTTTTGAAAGGTGCAGGCAATGTTTGGGTGTTGCCAGTCATCAGGGAGTCCCCCCCAGTCTCCATGACCTTTCAGGATGGAGAGTGGCCTCCCTGCGGCATCAGCCTGCCTCTCTCAGCTTCCTTGGATGCTGGCCCTCCTCTCCCATACACCGGTAAGGATTGCCCTTTGCTCTAGGGACACCTAACTTGATCCCCAGCCACTGCCGGCTGTTCTCCTCCAGAGTCCTGCCTCGAGGCACAAAGGCCTGCGAGACCTTGCTGGTGACGACTGAGGCAATGAGGACATGGAGTAGCGCAGATCTATCTGCACCTGCTCTTTCTAAATTCAGCAGTGGCCACGCAGTATCTTGGTTTCTCTTTGAACCGTTGCTGAAGTAGCAAACACTCATTATGGTGCCCTTGAATTGCCTCACAGGTTTTACAGACTGATTTTTTCTTTGGACTCTCGCTGTGCTTGGCGGATGCTGTCCTTGAAGACCAGCTGTACTAACCTTTGCCTCCACACCTTGGCAATGGATTCCATCAGGGTCACAGCTCTGTCTCTGACAGTAACGGCTCCAGCTCATCCTGTGTGTGCCCCTGGCTGAGGGCATTGCTGCACATCTGGCCTGAAGCAGCCCAGCTGTGGCACCAGGCAAGCTCTGACTTGCCAGAAGGAAAGCTGGCACCAAGTGTCCAAGAGCCCGTGCGGGCAAAGGCTTTGCTTCAGAGCAGAGACATGGCATGGACAAAAGAGAGCTGAATGTCTTTCGAGCCCTAGCACTACAAACCCAGAATGAGAGGCCTACATTCACTCCGCTGAAGACATCTCCTCCAGCTTGCAATAGTAGATCCTACCCTGTCACCTTCCTGATGTCCTGCCTAAATATGGGACCAAACAAGTGATTCTCATGCCCAACTCCTTTTCTGATAGGAGTAATGGCACTGCTGGAAGTAAGTGTCTCTCCCCAGCTGAGGGAGGGAACATCAGGGATTCCTTCAGCCTCTTTCACAGCAGGTTCCCCCTGAGCCCCAGGGACACCTCGAGGGAGCCCAGAGGGGCAGAGCAAGTGGAGGAATGGAGGTTTCCAGAGGGCAACGTTGACGCCTCCTGCAGATGCGCACACCCTGGTAGAGCAATTCCCGCTGCAGGAATCAGTCTGTCCAGGGTATAGAGAGGGACAGTCAGTGATTCCTTCAGTCTGCCTGAAATTCTGTTCCCCAGGAGAGACCCTGCTGCCTTTCAGGAGCTGTCAGCCCTGGAGGCCCAGGGACACCTCGAGGGATTTGGGCGGGGGGGTGGGGGTAGGAGGCAGAGAAAGTGCTGCCTTGGGCTGGCCCTGTGCTGCTGAGCTGGGCTGGGCTGCTGGGATGGAGGGAGCTCATGGCAAGTGGGCAGCGCTGCCGAGAGACAGCTCTGCCCAGGAGCAGCTCCTCTGCAAAGCACAGCAGGGCTGAGGGCACTGCCTGCAGGCACCGAGGGGAGAGCAGTGAGGCAGAGAGAGGTTAAAGGCAGTGTGGGGTGGGAGGATGCTGAGAGTCAATGGGGGAAGAAATCTTCACAACCCTTGACATGGTAAGTCTCTGGTGGCAGGGCAAAGAAGCTGCAGTTCGAGGAGGGATCTCCAAAAGCTGGCACATCCCACAGCCTATGGAATCTTTCAGGAGGACTCTCACAGCTTCTCTGGTGTGGAGGAGGAGGACATGCTCCAAAGCAGGGCTTCCCTGCTGCACCGTCAGAGGGAGAGGGCATGATGGCTGCGTTCTCCCAGGGATGGCCAAAGGAGTGTGAAGCCGGGTGTGCAGCCAGAGGTGCCCAGGGCTGTCCTTCTCGAGCAGGGTCCCTGCACCCCAGGGGGCTGTGTGCTGGGGCAGGCACTCTGCCGCCTGCCAGGGTCAGCACTCAGCCTGCCCGGGGAGCTCCCCATGGCGCTGTGGGGAGAAGCTGTGGGTGGAAGGAGCAACCCCTGTCAGGGCAGGGTCCTTCTGCTGTTGAGAGGGTGCTGCATGGGTCACGGCTGCTCACAGCTCCAGCTTACCCCCGCGCATTTCCAAGGGAACTTTCCAAGATGGAGTTCCCTGAAAGGGAAGGTGTCTCTCTTTTGAGGTCTCTCATCTTGGTTGGCTGGGTGGCAGTGGGACATTTCCAAGGGGACTTTTCTACTGGAAGGTAAAAGGAGGGATTACTGTATGGCTAAGGAGCTTTGCTGAGGCTGTGTTTTCAGTTTCCAGCTCTGGGGGCTACAGACAGCACCAGCATCACCTCTCCAGTCTCAGCAGGGTGTCTGTGACCTGCTTTGTAGCCCCTGCACACACGGAGAGGCTGCAGGGCAGAGCTGGGCACACAGGGGCTGAGATGGGGTCTCTGAGCACTGGCAGCGAAGAGATGTGGGGCCAGAGAAAGAGCTCCTGGCAGGCACAGCTGCAGGCAGCAGAGATGGGCAGGAAAGGAAGGAACTGCTAATGGAAACCCTGTTGCAGGGGAGATAGGGGCACCTCCCGGCCACCCCTGCACTGCAGATGCCTTCACTGAGACGCCTCCTTCACCTCTCCTCTCCCACCCAGCACAACCCTCAGCCCTCACGGCCATGGGGTCGAGGGTGGGAGTCCCCTCTCTGTCCAGCAGAGCAGCAGCAGAGGCGAAGGGCATCCCTCCTGCCACGTGCCCGTTTCCCGCTGAGCAGCAGTCGGGCTGAGGGCAACTGCTCTGCATTACCGCTGTCTGGGAGGTGGCGTGCACAGGGGGTCAGGGGAAGGCTTTCCCGAGTGCCCGGCTGCCTCTCCCCTTGCCTCTCTCAGCCAGACCCTCACTGTATTTTGCCTTCTTGCTCCACTTGCCTGGTCTAAAGTTCTCTTTTTAGTGCTGTCAGAGTCCCTGGGGATGGGAGTTTCAGCTGCCGAGTCACACACTGGTCTTGTTTATCCATTCATGCAGGTGTGTCCATGGGAACAAGTGTCCCAGCTTTCCTCTAACGTGTGGGCTGTGGGCAATGCAGTGTGTGGGGCTGGGGAATGAGTCCGTTTTCTCTTCCTGAGATGCCGACATTAGGACAATTGGCTCCCTCCTTGGGGTGTCCTTCCAAGCTGTGAGCTGCCCTCCAGGATGCAAACCTCTTCCACAGCCCCTTTGTGTTATCTGAAAGCCCCACGGAGAAATGCAGACGTACTCTGCCTGAGGGAATGCTGTTGGGCTGGTGAAATGAGGCATGTGTGTCCTTGGCTAGAAGGGGGGTGCTGAGACCTTGAGAAAGGGTGAGACATTTCGTGGTGTGTAGTGGATCCCTCTGCTGTCAGCAGTGCCTGGTGACTTTTCAGGGTAATAGAAGAGTTTGATCACCCTCCACCTGGTGAAGGTGCGAGTCCAGGGCAGTGAGGAAGAAGACAGAGAGACAGACCAGCTCCCCTCACTCTGCACTAAGCCCCAGGCAATCCTCTTGCCTCGCAGGTCTCCTTCTGTTCTCCCTGGGGGCAGCAGAAATGTGGAGGCTTTCTGAGATCAAAGAACACTGCCCAGGTGAGATGGGGGCAGCTTTAAAAGACCCCAAACCTCTCCAACTGTCTTCTGCCATCCTGGTTCCTTAGCAGTGGGAGTGCAGATGCTGACAAGCTCTTCTGCGATAGGAGCGGTTTCATCTGACAAAGTTGAGCACCAGGCCTGGCCCCTGCCCCCACCATTCCCATGAACCCACTGCTGCAGAGCAGGGCTGACTCCTCGGCAGCCAGCGGGAAGAGGCCCTTCTTAGGGCACGCTCAGCCAGCACTAACCAGAGCTCCAGCACTGGAGCTGAAGGAAGGTCTGCTGGAAAAGGCAAAGTGGGTGTGCGTAGCAGGGGGAGGGTGTAGGAGAAATGGTTGTGATTTTACTCAGAGAAGTCTCCCCCAATTTGTCATTGACTCTCCCTTGAAGGTCAGGAACCCATGCACAGAGGCACCAAATGTTGAATGGCAGCTCCACAACTGAGTTCCTCCTCCTGGCACTCGCGGACACACGGGAGCTGCAGCTCTTGCACTTCTGGCTCTTGCTGGGCATCTACCTGGCTGCCCTCCTGGGCAATGGCCTCATCATCACCGCCGTAGCCTGCGACCACCACCTCCACACTCCCATGTACTTCTTCCTCCTTGACCTCTCCCTCCTCGACCTGGGCTCCATCTCCACCATTCTCCCCAAAGCCATGGCCAATTCCCTGTGGGACACCAGGCACATCTCCTACGCAGGATGTGCTGCCCAGGTCTTTTTCTTTCTCTTCTTGATTGTAGGGGAGTATTTTCTTCTCACCGTCATGGCCTATGACCACTACGTTGCCATCTGCCAACCCCTGCACTACGGGACCCTCCTGGGCAGCAGAGCTTGTGTCCACATGGCAGCAGCTGCCTGGGCAGTGGTTTCTCCAATGCTGTGCTGCACACAGCCAATACTTTTTCCCTACCACTCTGCCAAGGCAATGTCCTGCACCAGTTCTTCTGTGAAATCCCCCACATCCTCAAGCTCGCCTGCTCAGACACCTACCTCAGAGAAAGTCGGCTTCTTGTGGGTAGTGTCTGTTTAACATTTGGGTGTTTTGTTTTCATTGTGCTGTCGTATGTGCAGATCTTCAGGGCCGTGCTGAGGATCCCTCTGAGCAGGGACGGCACAAAGCCTTTTCCACGTGCCTCCCTCACCTGGCCGTGGTCTCCCTGTTTGTCAGCACTGCCATCTTTGCCCACCTGAAGCCCCCCTCCATCTCCTCCCCATCCCTGGATCTGGTGGTGACTGTTCTGTACTCAGTGGTGCCTCCAGCAGTGAATCCCCTCATCTACAGCATGAGGAACCAGGAGCTCAAGGATGCCCTCTGGAAACTGGCCGAACGGATGCTGTTTCACCGACAATAACCTGCCTCCCCTGCTCTGCGCATTTCCCTGAGGCCAAGAGCCTGCTTTTTTCCCTTGTCATAATCGTACCTATAGATAATGTTCTGGGCTTCTACTACTTGTCTTGAAGTTTGATCCAGTTGTTTCTGACCCTTGTACAACACTGGATCAGATGTGGCCTGTCCAATAGCAGCTCTTCAATAAAAGGGCATCTCCCACGTGCAGTGCCTGAAGGTTGAGCTCTTCCTCCAAAGGTGCTGCCAATAAAATGTCCACGGAACTGGTCTTTTAAAGACTTTTGTCTCCTTGTGTTCTCCCTGTGATTGGGGTTAAGCTCACGGTACCATGGGGTTCCATTGAACTGAACGTTGTGGTTTTAAAGGCTCTCTTTGTGGTGTCCAGTGGCAGTGGAGATGGGGCATGGGCTCCCAATTCCCTCCTCAGGCTGCTTCACGTATGACAGGACTGATGGCACATACAGAAATGAATGTGGAGGGATGGGAGGGGATGGGGACTTGCCATGTGCCTTGGGCTGGGAGGGAATAAAGCCTCAGAAGGTGAAACCCCCTCAGAGGTGATGTCCCCCAAAAGTAAAGCACTGAATCGAGGTATGCCCAAAGAAGGACTCTGAAGTGCATGGGAGTGAGGGGGGAGCACCCAGAGCTCTGCAGCACCCTGGGGTGGGCAGTGTGGTGGGGCCAGGGCAGAGTGGGCTGCTGGGCTTGGCTGGGCTGGGCAGAATGCAGGGGAGGTGGGGAGAGCTGGGGAGGGGCTGGGCTGGGCAGGAAAGTGTCTGGCAGAGGAAAACACCCGTGGAGAACTCAGCTGTGTGAGCGTGCAAAGTGAGGGCAGGGTGCTCACAGTGCAGAGCCAGGCCTCATGGTGAAGGAAGCAAGGCACCAAAGGGGCAGAAGAGAGGGGTCCGTCTGTGCCGTCTTCCCTGGACACCCACGGAAGCTGTCCCACGGCAATTTTCCCTGACCACCCACACACCGGCCATTTCCAGCTCTGGCCATACACCCCAGCCCTCAGGAGGGACCTTTGCTGCATGGACACCCTGTTCTCCTCTGGGGCTCTCTGATACCCAGCTCCACTGCCATTAGTAATGAAAAGAAAACCAGTTTCCTACTGACACTCGTTACAAACCAAGTCCCAGAGCTCTTGCCATGGCTGGTCTCTCAGCCAAGCCCGTTCTCAGACACCTCCAGCTAGATCAGGTGCTCATGGCCGTGTCGTGACATGTATCGAAATCTCCATTGCTTGAGCTCCCACCAAGTGGCCTGGGTCCTTGCTCCGGTGTGGGGCTCTGAGGGATTTCTCAAAACCTCAGCTCTCTCAGCCTCCCCTTGGCCATAATGTGCTCCAGGCCCCAACCATCCTTCTGGCCTCTGCAGGACTCGCGCCACTCTGTCAGGGCCTGCCTTGTGCTGGGGAGCCCCAGATTGCATGCAGCAGGCCTGATGCGCTCCTGTGCTGGGGTAACTTTGAGCAGCAGCCACCCAGCCACCCAGCTGCTCCCTCACTCTCCCTCCTCAAAACGACAGGACAAAGGGAGGAAGAAAATAGAGAAAAGCTTATGGGTCAAGTAAAGAAAAGGAGAGCACTTACCCCTTACTGTCATTGTCATCACTTACCAATTACTGGGCAAAGAAGAGTTGACTTGGGGAAGATCAATTTAATTTATTGCCAATTAAAAAAGAATGTGGATTGTGCGAAACTCTAACAAAAAAATTAAAGACCATTCCTCCACGCCACTCCTTTTCCCAGGCTCAGATTACTCCTTCATTCCCAACACTTCTACCCACCACAACCCCAAGACAAGCGAGGGGGAGGGATGGGAATGGGGGTTACAGTCAGCACAGAACATCTCTGCCCTCCTTCCTCACACTTTTCCCTGCTCCAGCTTGGTTTCTCCACGGGATCCCACCATATTTGCCGGCCAAGGCTATGTGGGGTTCATGTCTTTCTGTCTACTTTTCTCCTTTATACTCACAGAATGATGGAACTGTTGAGATTGGAAGGGACCTCTGGAGATCATCTAGTTGAAGCCTCAGCTGAGGCAGGGTCAGCCACAGCAGCTTGCTCAGCACCTTGTCTAGCTGGGTTTCGACTGTCTCCATGGAGGGACACTGCACACCTCTCTGGGCAACTGTTCCAGTGATTGACAAGCCCTCACAGTCAAACAGTGTTTTCTGGGCTCAGATGGAATTTTATAGACATGACTAAGATCTCTCCAAGCCTTTTCTTCTCCACCCTGAACAGTGCCCCATCTCTCAGCCTTTCCTCTTAGGAAAGATGCTCCAGTCCCTTAAACCAGCTTTGGGGCCCTTTGCTGCACTTGCTTTCATGGGTCAACAAGTTGCTGTATGGGCAGCCCAGCACTGGAACACAGCACTCCAGATGGGGCCTCAGCAGTGCGAGCAGAGGGGAAGGGCCACCTCCTCCATCTGCCACCAGTGCTTTTCCTAACGCAGCCAGGAGGCTGTTGGCCTTTGCCGCAGGGCTGCATTGATGGCCCATGCTCAGCTGCTTGTCCTCGCTGCAGGAGGACCCCAAGGTCCTTCTCTGCAGAGCTGCTCTCTAGCCGGTCGCTCCCAGCATGATGGCCACAGGGGTGGCTGGATCAGAGGCTGTCCTCCGCAGGGACTTTCTCAGCAGCACCTTGTCCTTCTTGGACAGCAGCTTCCCCTCTGTCACAGGGCCCCACACAGCGCTGCAGAGTCACCTGGGACAGCAAAGCCCTCTCCTGCCGGGGCTGCACAGCCCAGGCCTGTTGCTCTCGGGCCTTGGGGACTGCAGCTTTTGCTCTCTTGTGGCAACCTCCTTCCTCATTCTCTTGCCACCTGCCATCCCTCCAGCATGCCTCTGCTGGGAAGCAAAGCCTTGCCACCCAGGGGTCGAGTCCGTGGGTACCAGGTTTCCACGTGACAAGTCTGCCTTGGCCCTGCTGCCCTATCTGAGGTGCTGCAGCCCAAATGTGCACCAAAGCCCACAACCGGGGGCAGACAGCAGGACCTCGTGCGCCATCACAGAGCTGGGACATCAGGGGAAGGAGAGCTGAGGTGGGGAAGGACAGCTCCCATGGCTTTTGTGGTGGATGGAGATACAGCGCCTGGAGAGACCGACGGGGAAGGTGAGAAGTGGGGGATGCCCTGTGTGATTTCAGGGCAGCTCAGATAAATGGAGGATCTCTGTGGGACAGGCAACAGGTTAGGTGGGAGCTTTTGTGGGGGTCAACTTCGAAATGGGCCATCCACTCTGATGCTCACCTGGACCTGGTACTCCCAAACGGAGGAAGAGCTGGTGTGGGATGTGAAGACCAGTGTCAGCCTTGGCTGCAGGACCATGAAATTGTGGTCTCCCAGATTCCCCGGGAAATGGGGAAGGAGAGTCGCAGAGCACAGACCCTGGACATGAGGGCATGAGAACTTGGCCTGTTGAGGGCACTGGCAGGTGGGATCCCATGGGGCAGTGTCAGGGCCCTGACACCATCCATAGGCCTTCATGGCCCTGACCAGCATCACCTCGCGGCTCCACTCACCCCTCTGTCCATGGGCCCAGCAGACCATTGAAGCCAGGCCTCAGTTTCAGCCCCACCTTGGTCTCTGCTGGAGCTCTCCTGCTCTCCAGACACAGCCAGAGACACAGCCTTGCCTGCCCGTGGACTTTGTGGATTCAGCCTTGCACACTCACTTCCCACCTTGGTTCTTTCTTGGGGTCCACTGCA
>NW_026114191.1:220452-273463 GCF_018139145.2 Gymnogyps californianus | reverse complement strand
TACAGTGTAATCAAGAGAGAATTCTCTCTGTTGCAATATGCTGTCTGTTTTTTCTTACTAAGAATAATACTTTCAAAACCTTACACAAACCTGTTATAATGATACATCACATCATAGATTTGTTCTGGGCTGGAGTTTATCGAGCTCTGCAAACTCCCAAACAATGTGGATGTTTGCAGAGAAATTAACACGGTATTCTGTAGGAAGCCATAATCAAAGGAAAGATAACTGTAAAATGTTGGTTTCCTATGGGAGCCTGATTGGTTTGAGTCATCTAATCTGGGTCCAAGCCTTACTGGCTTACCTAAACAACCAGATCCAGTACCGCTAACCTTTTGCAGGACATACTTACCATGATTATGATTTCTTTGAGGATTCTACTCCTCTATTTACACAGCTACCTGAGCAATATTGGATATGTGGAGAAAGGGCATGCAAGTATTGACCCCCGACCTGGGCTGGGCAGTGTACTCTCGGTGCATTAATACCATGCGCACAGGTTAGAACCAGTATCTCTTCTGCCTCTGGAGCTCATAACTACTGGTATATGGGAGAAAAAGCATCACAGCCCTCTGACAGAATGTGGCACTGAACTCCACCTGTGTGTAAGAGCTTTTATCCCATGGTTAGGGGTTGCTGAACGAGAAAGCATGGTTGGAAATGTGTCAACAGAATTAGAAAAAGCCATTAAAGAAACGGCAGATAGTATGACAGCCCTACAGGAAGAAATCACATGGTGATCAGAAAAGGTAAGAGAGACTCGATTAGCTTTAGGCTACCTATTAGCAGCAGAGGATGGAGTATGTGCAATGAATGACAGCTGCTGGGTTTATGTAAATCCAGACCAGAAAATGAAACTGATATAAACAAGGTAAAGACACATTTCAAAGTAATACATGAATTAAGAAGGCATCTCCCCTCCATCTATTTGGGTGGTTAACCTCTTGGCTCCCACACTTGAGTATAAGATTGTGAACTAAAAGGACTTTGGATGCTGTATTTGCTCTCTTATTTTGCTTTGTATATTATATATGTGTCTTTGCAGTGTTGTATCACCTTATGCACTTGACTTAGTACTAAAACAATGGATAATATAATGTGACAGGTCCCTACATATTATAACAATCAGTCTTTATAGTATAAAGGATATTCACTTTGTTAATGTATATTAGTTCACATTATACACTGCAATGTAATGAGGCAGTGGAATTTTACTGAGACTTTGGTATTGTCCATGACTAGAGTAAAACAAATGAGAGGCCAGCCCAGCCCTGGAAAGAAGGACTTTGCTTTGTGGAAGCTTAGAGCTGTCCCTGAAGGATAAAGGATACCCTGGGACAACCAAGGTAACGCCAGCATCCCAGCGCCTCTCACACCTCTTTGAAACCCTCCCAGCGTTGTCTGGCATCACAGATCAGTCACTCGAGCAAGGCTGACTCCAGGGACAGCTGGATCAATAGACAAGCAGCAAGAATGCTGCAGAAATATTGTTGTTCTGCAAAGTTTTACTATGATTAGTGATCGGTAGTGTGGGTGTTAGTGATCAGTCAAATCGTGTTGTACCTGAATGTTTGAAGGGTAAAAGAACCCTGTGTAAAGCCACATTCTGGGTGCCCCAACTTTGCTGGGACACCGCATGTGCATGAATAAATATTTGCCGCTGTAATTCTTTACTTTGTGTCCTAGCCTCTCTCCTCGGTCGCCATGGGCCAGTTGCGAATGTTTGTGACAGTCAGCACTGTTCAGCAGTAACTAAAACATAGATGTGTTATCAATGCTGTGTCATGACAAATCCAAAACATAGCACCATACAAACGCAATTGAAGATACACATCCAGATACCAGTACAGATGCAGATACAGGTACAATTAGACATGCAGGTGCCCATCGGGATCCCATTACAGACACCAATACCAATATAGGCAGAGACATCAGCGCTGATACCATGAGAGATACCACTGCAGAGTCCATTGCAGATGAAGATGCCATTGTAGATGCCATGGCAGTCGCAGACATTACACACATACAAGTTCAGATGCAATTACGGGTGGAGATGCCACTCCAGATACCCTGCATATGTCGTTGTGGATGTAGAAAAATTGGAGGTGCAGATAGCATTGCAGATACCCTGGCAGGCAGAGATAGCGTTGCTGATACAGACCATTTCAGAGGAAGGTGTCTTTGCAGATGCCAGTGCAGATGCAGATGTAATTTAAGATGTAATTCATAGAATCATAGAATCATAGAATATCTCAAGTTGGAAGGGACTCATAAGGGTCATTGAGTCCAATTCCCTGCCCCTTGCAGGACTACCTAAAACTAAACCAGTGTGAAGCCGGGTGTGCAGCCAGGGGTGCGCAGGGCTGTCCTTTTGAGCAGGGTCCCTGCACTCCAGGCTATGCCAGGGCAGGGAGCGCCCCAGAGCACTGTGGGGAGAAGCTATGGGTAGAAGGAACAGCCCTGACAGGGCACGATCCTTCTGCTTTCATGAGAGTGCTGCATGGGTCAAGGCTGCTGACAGCCCCACATCACCCTCAGGACATTTCCAAGGGGACTTTTCAAGAAGCACATCAAGGCAATGCCTACTTGAAAGCTCAGGGTCCCGTTCTTTCTGTCTTCTACTCTTGGTTATCTGGGTGGGCAATGGGACATAGAAAGTCACCTCTCTGGGAGCAGGCACGTAAACTCCAAATCTGTTCCTCTTAGAGATGAATCAGCCTGGGAGTATCAGAAATCAACACCCTGTGGCTTACAGACAGCACCAGTAGCACCTTGGTAGCCTCCTCAGGGTTGGTCTGATGTTCCCATCAGAGCCTGCAACCGCTGAGGTGCCCCTGGGCAGTGCCCTGCTGCCAGGAGGGGTCTGCAGGGCAGAGCTGAGCACACAGCGGCTGGGATGGGGTCTGTGAGCACTGAGAGGGAGGAGGCGTGGGGACAGGGAAATGGTTCCTGGCAGGGACAGCTCCAGGCAGCAGAGACATGGGCAGGGGGAGAGAGAGCTGCTACCATCAAGGTCTTGGGAGGGGGATTCTGGCACCTCCCTGCTGTCCCTTGCAGTGCAGATGCCTTCCGCTGAGCAACCCCCTGGTCTCCTCTCCCACCCAGCGCAGTTGCTGCCATCAAGACCATGGGTTCTCAAGCTGAGTCGAATTCTCTGCAGGTTCAGCCCAAGGAGAAGAAACTCCTGAGTGCTCCCTTGGCAAGAGTGTTGAGGCATTTCTCCATCTTGCCCTCCTGTCCATGCTTCCCTTGGTCTTACCCTCGACTCTCTGGCAACAAGAGGCTTCAGGTGCAGAGCACACACCGACACTGCAGGTCCTGTGATGCAGCTGTGTCCATGGGAGCAAAGTGCCTCAGTTCCTTCCAAGCTGTGGGGCTCTGGACAGTGCAGTGTGTGGGGCTGGGGACTGAGCTGGCTCTGCTGAGGTCCCTACACTTTTAGCACATCCAGGAGTTTCCCTGCGCTTGTGCTGCCGGAAGATGCTGAGCAGCTCCTCTATATTACAAGGGGGTTACTGATATAATCTGCATGTCAGGGCTGCTGCTTCCTTGGAGCTGATGGCCATGGACAGCAGCTGGACGTGGTCTTCTCAGTGCTGGTCTCTCCGCACTTCCAAACTGTCCTGCCGTGTCCTTAGGATTGTGTAAGCCCTAAGGGAAATGGTGAATTTCAGCAGCTGTCACCCACTTTCCCCCATTCCCAGTGCTGTAGAGCAGGGACAAGTCCTCGGAGACTATGGGCAGAGCCCTACTCCTTACATCAGACTCAGCCAGCACAAACCTGAGCTCCAGCCTGGGGGACGCATGAAGGTCCTGAAAGAAGGGATATAGGCAATGGGTGTTGGGAGGTGGGGTGGGGTGCTGGAGGGGGAGGGAAAGGGAAGAGTTTTGCTCAGAGTAGTCCTCACTTGTCCGTGTGCTTTCTTCCTTTGGCAGTACCTCAGGAACAAAGGGATCAGATGTCCAAAGGCAGCTCCATCACGGAGTTCCTCCTCCTGGCATTCGCAGAGACACGGGAGCTGCAGCTCTTGCACTTCTGGCTCTTGCTGGGCATCTACCTGGCTGCCCTCCTGGGCAACGGCCTCATCATCACTGCCGTAGCCTGCGACCACCGCCTCCACACTCCCATGTACTTCTTCCTCCTCAACCTCTCCCTCATCGACTTGGGCTCCATCTCCACCATTCTCCCCAAAGCCATGGCCAATTCCCTCTGGGACAACAGGTCTATTTCCTATGTAGGATGTGCTGCCCAGCTCTTTCTGTTTTCCTTCTTGCTTGGAGCAGAGTATTTTCTTCTTACTGTCATGGCCTATGACCGCTATGTTGCCATCTGCAAACCCCTGCACTACGGGACCCTCCTGGGCAGCAGAGCTTGTGTCCACATGGCAGCAGCTGCCTGGGGCAGTGGCTTTCTCCATACTGTGCTGCACACAGCCAATACATTTTCCCTACCTCTCTGCCAAGGCAATGTCCTGCACCAGTTCTTCTGTGAAATCCCCACATCCTCAAGCTTGCCTGCTCAAATGCCTACTCAGGGAAGTTGGGCTTCTTGTGGTCATTGCCTGTTTATTCTTTGGGTGTTTTGTTTTCATTGTGCTGTCTTATGTGCAGATCTTCAGGGCTGTGCTGAAGATCCCCTCGAAGCAGGGACGGCACAAAGCCTTTTCCATGTGCCTCCTCACCTGGCCGTGGTCTCCCTCTTTGTCAGCACCTCTTTTTTTTGCCTACCTGAAGCCCCTTCCACGTCCTCCAATCCCTGATCTGCTGATGGCAGTCTGTATTCGGTGGTGCCTCAATAGTGAACCCCTTCATCTACAGCATGAGGAACAACGAGATCAAAGATTCCCTGAGGAAAGTATTTCAACACATACTATTTCAGCATCATTAGGTACCCATACACCTTATAATACTCCCAGGGTGTCTCAGGAAAAGCCAGGAGTATCTTTTGGTCTTTTTTTTTTTTTTAATAGCTGTGATAATATTATTGCAATGAATTAGTATTATTCATCCCACTTCTTGACAGTCAACGTGTTTTTTCTGAGCTGCTATCCCAATGTACTGTCATTGAGTAACCCCAGCAGGTAGGTCAGCACCACCCAGCTGCTCACTCACCTGCCCCCAGTGGGATGGGGGAGAGAATTGGAAAGGTAAGAGTGAGAAAACTCGGTGGTTGAGTTAAAGACAGTTTTAGTAGGTAAAGCAAAATCTGCACATGCAAGCAAACAAAACAAGGAATTCATTCACTGCTTCCCACTGGCAGGCAGGTGTTCAGCCATCTCCAGGAAAGCAGGGCTCATCACATGTAACGTGACTCGAGAAGACAAATGGCATCACTGCCGAACATTCGCCTTCCTTCTTCTTCTTCCCCCAGCTTATATGCTGAGCATGACGTCATATGGTCTGGAATGTCCCTTTGGTCAGTTGGGGTCAGCTGTCCAGCTGTGTCCCCTCCCAACTTCTTGTGCTCCTCCAGCCTGCTTGCTGGCAGGGTGGGGTGAGAAGCAGAAAAGGCCTTTTTGGTTACTCTGTGTAACCACTGCTCAGCAAATAACAAAAAACATCCCTGTATTATCACACTGTTCTCATTCACAAGTCCAAAACATAGCCCGTACAAGCTACTATGAAAAATTTAACTCTATCCCAGCTAAAACCAGCACACAGACCTACAGTACCAGGCTGCTTGCATAAATAAAGAAGCCAGCAGAAAGTCTTTGGTCTGAGCTCTCATCTCTCCAAATCCTCTCTGGAGCTGGGGGCACAGCCCAGCTAGAAGAAAGGGTTAAGGAGCCAAATCCCACTGCCCATGGAGGAGCAGCCCATGGGGCCTCCGAGGCTGCACCTTGCTGCCTCAGCGGGCACTCCTCTCTCCTGCCTGCGTATCATCAGGGCTGCTGCTTGCCTGGAGCCATGGCCATGGCCAGCAGTAGGACATGCTTCTTTTCAGTGCTGGTCTCTCCTCCCTTCCACACTCTCCTCTTGTGCCCTTGCATTTGTGTTGTTAGCTCTAAGGGCTCGTGGACCTTGAGACAGTCTGTTGTCTCTACGGTGGCATCCCTGTGGCTGTGGGCAGGAGCAGACCATGTGAACCACTGTGTCAGAGCTGGCCTCCTGCTAGCACAGCCGTCACCAAAAAGGGCTCCTCAGGGCAGGGCCAGAAGGCCAGATGCCTCTTCCAAAGCTGGAATACACCCAATGAGCTATTCCCTCAAAAGGACTTTTGCTCTTCTGGGGGTCTCAATAGCTTCAGGGAGACAAGCTCAGAGTCGCAGGGGGATCTGTCAGGGACTGAGGCTGGACCAAGAGTTCCTTCTTGGTGGCACATGTCCAAGCAGACAGCAGTTGTTCTTTGACTTATCTCCTGGTGCTGTCTCACCTGCAGTGGGGCTGATGGCAGATGCATCCTGGAGAGGAATTGGGAGGTGCCAGGAGAAGTCAGGGGATCTCCAGGAACAGTGTGTGAGTCTGACTTGGCAGTGAGTTGCACCTCCTAAAATTAGTGACCATCGGAGGTAGAGTGTCCTGGAGAAAAGGCAAACCTGAGGAGACCATGAGCTAACGAGGGCTCTGCAATGCCAGAAAAGGCCGTGAGGAGCCAGCAGGCAATAGGAGCAAAGGCTGGAGAGTGGTTCTTGAAAGCCTCTTGGAAAGCCCACGGGCTGGATCTAGGCGCCAGCTGCCTGCCCTTTGTGCCATTGCAGACACGCCTTGCTCCTGCCCAGCCCTGTCCTTGGCTATTGAGCATCAAGGGAAGATAGAAAGGGGCTCAGCAGCAGTGATCCCTTTCTGGCTGGGTCTGCTCCCCACCCTGACCAGCATGGCCAGTGCAGGCTCACCCCATGGTCCAGGGCACCACAGCTCCCTCGCTCTGCACAGCAGCACTGCCAGCTTGGGCCTTGCAGGGAGCATGGAGAGGGAAGCAGAGGCGGCTGCCCAGGCCGGCATGGACACGCTCACCTGGGGAAAGGCTCTCTGGAGAGCAGGGATGACTGTGGAGAAGAGCAAGACAGCATATCTGTGCCTGCATGGAGGAATGCATGGCAAAGAGAAACCTCTTTCTGCAAGCACCCACTCGGGCAGGCTGCTCTTTCCCCTGGCCAGGATTCTTGTGCTGGCTAGGGAGAGGGGTGTCGCGGATGAGTGATTTAGATCACTTAAAGTATTGCCATCAAAGGTATTAGCAAAAGTGATTTTAATGTCAATTTGTAAAAGTGCAACTTAACAAGGTTCGATGGCAAGGGTCACTCTATTACTTATCCAGGGAAGAAACATACAAAGGAAAACTGAGTTAGAGTCGATTTAGAACGATTTACACAAAGATCGGAGAGCGAAAAAAGGTAAGGGAGACCATCCCTTTGAGTCTTGAGGTTCAGAATGGACCCTTTGCTTTCTAAACTCCTTCTCAGAGAGGAGTCTAGGTGCGGCTGGATCCAGACTTAGTCCCAGACTTGGTCAACGGTTTATGTCTAATGGAACTAGACCAAGGATTTCATTAGTGTTAGTTCAGCATGCTGTCAGTCACTTACCAGGATCTGTTGTGAATAAGGGGTCTCTCTGTCTTGGGTAAGAAAGGATCTCTTAGTCTCAGTAAGGAATCTCAAACCTTGAGAGGCGTCCCTGCTCAAGGGGAGAGTCGCCTGGCGTGCAGTCCAGTTCCAGTTCAGGGAGAACTCAAATGGGCTCATCCAAGGATCTGTCATTGGTAAAAGGTCTCTCTGCCTCGAGCAGCAAACTTGAGAGGCATCCCAGCTCAAGTGGAGATCACCACCATGCAGTCACGCTGCCTAGCAGGAGAGCTCAAAGAAGGCTCCCTTAGGCTGTCATATTTATGGGATAAAGTGGTTGGCTTGTAGTCCAATTGCATACAATGGGAGAGGTATGCACGAGACTCCTTGTACCCACAACTTTCTTTGTTCCTTGATAAATGAGTCTTGGAAAACCACCCGTTAATCACATGATCAGTGTTTCCAAGCTCATATGCATTCGATGCTCACTGTGTCACTCTGCTCCTTCAGTGGGTTTCCTAGAGAGTTCTTGGCCCGCCTGAGGCTCAGGCCTTTACCTCCTTTGGAGCCTGTACCAAACTACTGTGAGTTTGGTTAAGGGGTCGAGTGCATCCGTCACAGTTCCCCACAACCCATCCAGCTTCTTTGAAAGCCCTGTTCATTCTCCTCTAACACCCAAGGTGTCCTAGCCCCACACTTCCTCGAATCCTCCCATGCACCGCTCCCCCCTGCACTACACAGTCTCACAAACCCTTCCCTTTTCCCAACAGTGATGGGACCTAACCGCAGGAGGTCTGTGCATCCTTCACGCTCATGGATGCTTCCTGAGGTCCATCAAGTGTGGGGAGTGAAGGAGGAAAAGGGCAAGGTCAGCTCACGGGGCATGAGTGGGCACGGCCACTCTCAGCAGTGGACATTCCCTATCTCCTAGGCTGAGCATGTACACAGCATAGAAATGTCTCTTTCATCCCTGACTAGCAGAAGAGGGGTCTTCCTTCCTGACATCTTCCCAGGACAAACCTCCTCCTCTTCCCACCCCCAGACATCAGCTGCTTCTCCAGTTCCATTGCTGGGCTCAGACATTGGTTAAAGGATTTGCTAAAGCATCAAGCCATTGCTCCTTGTTTCTTCCTGGCTCCCTCCAGAGCTCATGGCAAACTTTTTTGTCCTTAACAGGGCTTTAGGACGATCTTGTAACCATGTGTTAGGTTTACAGTTGGACTCAATGACCTTGAAGCTCTTTTCAACCTAAATGATTCGATGATCTCTATGATAGTATGATCTTTTATGAAATCATTGTCTTTTTCTGATCTTCTGTGCAGAAGGAGCAGTCAGAGAAAAGCCTCAAATACACCAAAAAGGATGCCAAGTGCCGTGCCAGGAAGAACGAGGTGAGCAACACCCAAGGCTGTGGCTTCCTGGCAAGGAGTCTGCCCTGAGAAGGGATCCAGCCTCTGCCATCTGGGGACACAAAAGGGGACTTTTGCAAGACCCCTCTTCATCTGAACCGCCCTGGATATGTCATTGAAGATTGGGCATCAGGACATATACAGCAAATGCTGATTCAGTTGGCACTGCCCAATGTTGCTACCACAGATACAAGCTGCTCTCTTCCATCATTTATGTTTAGGCAGATTAATGTGGAGTTCTTTGTAGAGAATTAAACTCTTGCGGAAATTACAAAACACCTGAAGAATTGTTGAGAGATGATTGACAGAAGCCCCAGCACATTTGATTCTCAAGAAACGGGACACCAGAGTCCAAGGGAAGAATGGTTTGGGCACTTCCCTTGGATTTGGGAAACTGAAGCACGCTCCCTTTTGCCTGACAGCCTGCCCTCCTCAGCGAGCTGTGTGAGAAACTCTCCCAATGAGGTCTGAACTCACAGTCATGTCAGGTAATTTCTGTCTAATTGCAGCCAATTCTGTCTAATTCCAGCCAGTCAAGAGAGGTGACTATCCTGCTAAAATTCAGCATTGGTGCAGCCTCACCTTGAATACTGTGTGCAGTTCTGGGCAACACAATTTAAGAAGGATGTGAAGGTCCTTCAGTGTGTCCAGAGGAGGACAGACAAGCTGGTGAAAGAGCTGGAAGGCATGTCCTCTGAGGAGCAGCTGAGGACTTTGGGCTTGTCTAGTTTGGAGAAAAGGAGGCTGCGGGGCGACCTCATTGCTCTCTGCAGCTTCCTGAGGAGGGGACGTGGAGAGGGAGGTGCTGATCTCTTCTCCCTGGGATCCAGGGCAGGACGCCTGGGAATGGTTCAAAGCTGCACCAGGAGAGGTTCAGGCTGGACATGAGGAAGCATTTCTTTCCCGAGAGAGTGGTCAAACCCTGGAAGAGGCTTCCTCGAGAGGTGGTCGATGCCCCAAGCCTGGCAGTGTTTCAGAGGCATTTGGACAATGCCCTTAACAACATGCTTGAACTTGTGGTCAGCCCTGAAGTGGTCAGGCAGTTGGACTAGATGATCGTTGTAGGTCCCTTCCAACTGAAATAGCCTGTTCTATTCTATTCTATTCTATTCTTTCTATTCTATTCTATTCTATTCTATTCATCCAATGTTATCCTGCCAGCTCAGGATTTGAGCTTCCATTTGAACCCATAACATTTCAATTCACACTACCTCCATCTTCCTTCTGACACTGGCTGTTGTGTGACACGACTGTCCTGGTGCTCCAGGCAGGATGGGCAAATGTTTGATGCCTGAGCTGGAACTTCTACCCTTGCTGGAAATGCGAATGCAGCAGGCTCCAGCCAAGAGGCCCAACAAAGAAAACTTCCCAGAGGGCCAACTAAGGAAAACATCCCACAGGCTGTGGGACTTTCTCCTCAGTGACAGAGAATTTGAGAGTCCAGACGATACAGCTTCACCTGTTTTTTCCTCTCTCTTTGTAACTTGTCTCTCAGCATTTATGAATTTAAGCTGCTTTGCCACTTGGAAACTGTGTCTCTCTGAAAAACTAGCCCTGCATGGTTTGGTTTTTTTTTTAAAACCCAAATGAATATGCAGAATTGAAGTGTGTTTCCATATGCGGGACAGCTTTGCACAACATGTGCTCCAAGAGGGGAAATATCTCAGCCTGCCATGGGAAATGGGTGAAGCTGTGGGGGATAAATGTGTTTCCTGAGGCAATATTTGATCTGCATACAATACTAAAAGGTGGTGAAGGTGAGTGGGCATGAAAGCAACAGGAAAAGTGCCCATCCATGGAGCTGTGCAGAAGGAAGATGGAGCTGGACACAGCATGAGGTGATAGAATGGGATCAGCATGTAGAGAAGACTTTTCTAAGGAAGGCTGTGCAAGGAGTGCCCTGACTTCACCCAGCTGAGAAAATAGAGACCAGGCAGTGTGCTGAAGTGATGGGGAGAAGGTCCTGGGGTAAAAGAGTGAGAATGGGAGAAGGTGGGAGAGATTTGGGCTGCAGAGGTTTGAGGTAGTCCTTTCAAGGTCTGAGCAGGCTGAGCCTTGGAGCCAAGGCAAAATAAACAAGTTCTCAAGGATGTTTTGCAATTAGTGGTACTGTCACTAGTACCAGTACCAGGACAGTGCTGTAAGGGAACTCTTTCTTCTTCTTGATGTCCATCAAGACTACAGCTCTTTAATTTCCTTCTCAACGCCATTCTGTATTGAGAAAATTGCTCTAAGTTCTCAGTAGCTAGCCTCTGGCATGAAGTTCTTAGAACAGTGTTTTACCTCTCCCTGCTACCTCCTTGTTATCATTTAAAGCTTACACCTCTTAGAGAGGTTTGCCCCTAATCATGCCTGCTCCATCTCTTTTTGCTCTCTTTTCATCAGGAGGAGGAGGTGGAGTAGGGCACTTGTTTCATTTTTAGCCAAAGAAGGCCAAGGCACAGATCCCAGGTTAGTGCAAAGGAACAAAGAAAGGCAAAATGTTCATGTGGCATACAGATACACCAGCATTACCTGCATTTCCAGGCTCTGAAGCCTAACTCTGCAGCAGGGAGCCTGGAAGGTCTCAGCTCCTTTCATCTGCCCTGCATTTCCACAGGTAAAATGAAACTGACCTAGTCAAAAAGTTGGTTTTGATTCTCTTCACAAACGAAAACTTCGCCTATGTCAGGAGATTGGCCCATACCCTAAAGAAGAATCACACTTGGCTGGAGAAAAAGCTGAGGTGTTGCCAGGAATGTCAGGAGGCATGGCATAGTGATTCCTGGGTTCATGGAGCTGGTCAAAGGCCTCGTCTCTGTTTCTGCAATGATGGCTTCAATGCCCGGCTCCTTTGTAGGCTCTGCACATGGATGCTGACATTTCTTGAGCAACCTGCTCTGAAAGGATACACAGGGGAGGCTGTTATTTTTGGAGGGTAGAAGGACAGTAAAAGAGAAGAACCTGGCTTGGGCAAATGAAAAGGGAAGCAAAGGATGTGGTGAGGGCTGTTTGGGGGCACCTGTGAGGCAGCCCTGTGCCTGCTGTGAATTCCTTCTGGGGTGAGGGAGAACCTGAGAGCTTTCCCTCATTTGAAAAAATGAAGGGGAAGGAAAGAGAGCATCATTCAGGCTGGCAGGGAGCTTGGGAGGTGTCTCGACCAACCTCCTGCTCAAAGCGGGGTCAGACCAGATTACTCAGGGCTTCATGCAAACACCTCTGGACCACATTCCAGGATAGACACAGCGCACACTCCCTGGGAAAAAGCTTCCAGTGCTTGACTAGCCTCATGCTAGAAAAGTTTCTCCCTATATCTAGCCTTAGCGTCTCTTGTTTCAGCCCATTGCCTCTTCTCCTTGTGTCACGGACATGAGCCTGACACCGTCTGCCTGGGAACTGCGCGATGCTGCTGCATGTTCCCCTCAAGATCTTCTCTTCTCCAGGCTGAGCAAGACCAGCTCTCTAAGCCTCTTCTCACAGTACCTAAGGTCTCCCACCCTGATGGCCTCAGTGGCGCTACATTGAACTGGTTCCAATTTATCAAGGTCCCTCTGGCATGGTGGGGTGTCAAAACCTAGGGAATGATTTTGGATACCATGTGAAAAGTGCTGAGCAGACCGGCTGTGCTCCTGCCCCATAGCCCAAGATGCTGTTGGCCTTCTTTGCTGATGGCTCAGGTTTTACCTAAGGAAATGCAAGGACCACAAGAGCCTTTCCCACAGAGCTGCTACCGACCTGGGCTCTGTCATTGCAGGGTCTTAGTCCACCTCAAGGTCAGGATTTCTTGGCTATCATGAGGTTCCTCTTGGCTCCTCCCTCCAGTCTGTCATATCCTTTGGGATGGCAACCCTGCCCTCCAGTGCAGTTTCTGCTCTCCTCAATGTGATGGCTTCTACAAATGTCATGAAAACTCAACCTTTCCTCTCCTCTGGGTCATTCAAAACATGTGAAACAGGCAGGCTGCAGGACAGACCCTTGCAGTTCCCTACTAGGTACAGGTCTCCAGGCAGAGTACCACGCTTTGACCACATCTCCCTCTGCCCCACCATCCAGCTGGGTTTTTTACCCAACTCCTGATCCACCCATGCAGACCATAAGATCCTATCCTGGACACAAGTTGTGCGGGATGATGTTGAAAGCCTTGCTGATTTCCAGCTGAAAGACAGTCACTGCTCCCCCACGTCCCCACCAGAAAGCAAAGAGGCTGGCCAGGCACAATCTCCCCTGGGTCAATCCAGTCGCCTTCTCCTTCCGACACCCAGAAATGCCATCCAAGTGGACACGCTCTGGAGCACAGCCTTTCATTCCCCTGCTCATCCATTGGGCACTTTTGAAAGGTGCAGGCAATGTTTGGGTGTTGCCAGTCATCAGGGAGTCCCCCCCAGTCTCCATGACCTTTCAGGGATGGAGAGTGGCCTCCCTGCGGCATCAGCCTGCTCTCTCGGCTTCCTTGGATGCTGCCCTCCTGTCCCAGACACCGGTAAGGATTGCCCTTGCTCTAGGGACACCTAAAATGATCCCCAGCCACTGCTGGCTGTTCTCCTCTAGAGTCCTGCCTCGAGGCACAAAGGCCTGCGAGACCTTGCTGGTGACGACTGTCGCAATGAGGACATGGAGTAGCGCAGATCTATCTGCACCTGCTCTTTCTAAATTCAGCAGTGGCCACGCAGTATCTTGGTTTCTCTTTGAACCGTTGCTGAAGTAGCAAACACTCATTATGGTGCCCTTGAATTGCCTCACAGGTTTTACAGACTGATTTTTCTTTGGACTCTCGCTGTGCTTGGCGGATGCTGTCCTTGAAGACCAGCTGTACTAACCTCTGCCTCCACACCTTGGCAATGGATTCCATCAGGGTCACAGCTCTGTCTCTGACAGTAACGGCTCCAGCTCATCCTGTGTGCGCCCCTGGCTGAGGGCGTTGCTGCACATCTGGCCTGAAGCAGCCCAGCTGTGTCACCAGGCAAGCTCTGACTTGCCAGAAGGAAAGCTGGCACCAAGTGTCCAAGAGCCCGTGTG
Source organism: Gymnogyps californianus (assembly GCF_018139145.2). Lineage (NCBI taxonomy): Eukaryota > Metazoa > Chordata > Aves > Accipitriformes > Cathartidae > Gymnogyps > Gymnogyps californianus. The sequence continues at coordinate 259,557 of NW_026114191.1, read as the reverse complement.
GGCAAAGGCTTTGCTTCAGAGCAGAGACATGGCATGGACAAAAGAGAGCTGAATGTCTTTCGAGCCCTAGCACTACAAACCCAGAATGAGAGGCCTACATTCACTCCGCTGAAGACATCTCCTCCAGCTTGCAATAATAGATCCTACCCTGTCACCTTCCTGATGTCCTGCCTAAATATGGGACCAAACAAGTGATTCTCCTGCCCAGCTCCTTTTCTGATAAGAGAAAACGACAGAGTTGGAAAGAAGTGTCTCTCCCCAGCTGGGGAGGGAACATCAGGGATTCCTTCAGCCTGTTTCACAGCAGGTTCCCCCTGAGCCCCAGGGACACCTGGAGGGAGCCCAGAGGGGGCAGAGCAAGTGGAGGAATGGAGGTTTCCAGAGGGCAACATTGACGCCTCCTGCAGATGCGCACACCCTGGTAGAGCAATTCCCGCTGCAGGAATCAGTCTGTCCAAGGTATAGAGAGGGACAGTCAGTGATTCCTTCAGTCTGCCTCAAATTCTGTTCCCCAGGAGAGACCCTGCTGCCTTTCAGGAGCTGTCAGCCCTGGAGGCTCAGGGACACCTCGAGGGATTCTTGGGCGGGGGGGTGGGGTAGGAGGCAGAGAAAGTGCTGCCTTGGGCTGGTCCTGTGCTGCTGAGCTGGGCTGGGCTCCTGGGATGGAGGGAGCTCATGGCAAGCGGGCAGCGCTGCCGAGAGACAGCTCTGCCCAGGAGCAGCTCCTCTGCAAAGCGCAGCAGGGCTGAGGGCACTGCCTGCAGGCACCGAGGGGAGAGCAGTGAGGCAGTGAGAGGTTAAAGGCAGTGTGGAGTAGGAGGATGCTGAGAGTCAATGGGGGAAGAAATCTTCACAGCCCTTGACACGGTAAGTCTCTGGTAGCAGGGCAAAGAAGCTGCAGTTCGAGGAGGGATCTCCAAAAGCTGGCACAGCCCACAGCCTATGGAATCTTTCAGGAGGACTCTCACAGCTTCTCTGGTGTGGAGAAGGAGGACATGCTCCAAAGCAGGGCTTCCCTGCTGCACCGTCAGAGGGAGAGGGCATGATGGCTGCATCTCCCAGGGATGGCCGAAGGGGTGTGAAGCTGGGTGTGCAGCCAGGGGTGCCCAGGGCTGTCCTTCCGAGCAGGGTCCCTGCACCCCAGGGGGCTGTGTGCTGGGGCAGACACTCTGCCGCCTGCCAGGGTCAGCACTCAGCCTGCCCGGGGAGCTCCCCATGGCCTGTGGGGAGAAGCTGTGGGTGGAAGGAGCGACCCCTGTCAGGGCAGGGTCCTTCTGCTGTTGAGAGGGTGCTGCATGGGTCAGGGCTGCTCACAGCTCCAGCTTACCCCCGCGCATTTCTGAGGCAACTTTCCAAGATGGAGTTCCCTGAAAGGGAAGGTGTCTGTCTTTTGAGGTTTCTCATCCTGGTTGGCTGGGTGGGCAGTGGGACATTTCCAAGGGGACTTTTCAATTGGAAGGTCAAAGGAGGGATTGCTGTATGGCTAAGGAGTTTCCTGAGGCTGTGTTTTCAGTTTCCAGCTCTGGGGGCTTCAGACAGCACCAGCATCACCTCTCCACTCTCAGCTGGGTGTCTGTGACCTGCTTTGTAGCCGCTGCACACATGGAGAGGCTGCAGGGCAGAGCTGGGCACACAGGGGCTGAGATGGGGTCTCTGAGCACTGGCAGCGAAGAGATGTGGGGCCAGAGAAAGAGCTCCTGGCAGGCACAGCTCCAGGCAGCAGAGATGGGCAGGAAAGGAAGGAACTGCTAATGGAAACCCTGTTGCAGGGGAGATAGGGGCACCTCCCGGCCACCCCTGCACTGCAGATGCCTTCACTGAGACGCCTCCTTCACCTCTCCTCTCCCACCCAGCACAACCCTCAGCCCTCACGGCCATGGGGTCGAGGGTGGGAGTCCCCTCTCTGTCCAGCAGAGCAGCAGCAGAGGCGAAGGGCATCCCTCCTGCTGCGTGCCCGTTTCCCGCTGAGCAGCAGTCGGGCTGAGGGCAACTGTCCTGCATTATCGCTGTCTGGGAGGTGGCGTGCACAGGGGGGTCAGGGGAAGGCTTTCCCGAGTGCCCGGCTGCCTCTCCCCTTGCCTCTCTCAGCCAGACCCTCACTGTATTTTGCCTTCTTGCTCCACTTGCCTGCTCTAAAGTCTCTTTTTAGTGCTGTCAGAGTCCCTGGGGATGGGAGTTTCAGCTGCAGAGTCACACACTGCTCTTGTTTATCCGTTCATGCAGGTGTGTCCATGGGAACAAGTGTCCCAGCTTTCCTCTAACGTGTGGGCTGTGGGCAATGCAGTGTGTGGGGCTGGGGAATGAGTCCGTTTTCTCTTCCTGAGATGCCGACATTAGGACAATTGGCTCCCTCCTTGGGGTGTCCTTCCAAGCTGTGAGCTGCCCTCCAGGATGCAAACCTCTTCCACAGCCCCTTTGTGTTATCTGAAAGCCCCACGGAGAAATGCAGACGTACTCTGCCTGAGGGAATGCTGTTGGGCTGGTGAAATGAGGCATGTGTGTCCTTGGCTAGAAGGGGGGTGCTGAGACCTTGAGAAAGGGTGAGACATTTCGTGGTCTGTAGTGGATCCCTCTGCTGTCAGCAGTGCCTGGTGACTTTTCAGGGTAATAGAAGAGTTTGATCGCCCTCCATCTCGTGAAGGTGCGAGTCCAGGGCAGTGAGGAAGAAGACAGAGAGACAGACCAGCTCCCCTCACTCTGCACTAAGCCCCAGGCAATCCTCTTGCCTCGCAGGTCTCCTTCTGTTCTCCCTGGGGGCAGCAGAAATGTGGAGGCTTTCTGAGATCAAAGAACACTGCCCAGGTGAGATGGGGGCAGCTTTAAAAGACCCCAAACCTCTCCAACTGTCTTCTGCCATCCTGGTTCCTTAGCAGTGGGAGAGCAGATGCTGACAAGCTCTTCTGCGTTAGGAGCGGTTTCATCTGACACAGTTGAGCACCAGGCCTGGCCCCTGCCCCCACCATTCCCATGAACCCACTGCTGCAGAGCAGGGCTGACTCCTCGGCAGCCAGCGGGAAGAGGCCCTTGTTAGGGCACGCTCGGCCAGCACTAACCAGAGCTCCAGCACTGGAGCTGAAGGAAGGTCTGCTGGAAAAGGCAAAGTGGGTGTGCGTAGCAGGGGGAGGGTGTAGGAGAAATGGTTGTGATTTTGCTCAGAGAAGTCTCCCCTAATTTGTCATTGACTCTCCTCGAAGGTCAGGAACCCATGCACAGAGGCAACAAATGTTGAACGGCAGCTCCACAACTGAGTTCCTCCTCCTGGCATTCGCAGACACGCGGGAGCTGCAGCTCCTGCACTTCTGGCTCTTGCTGGGCATCTACCTGGCTGCCCTCCTGGGCAACGGCCTCATCATCACAACCATAGCCTGCGACCATCACCTCCACACTCCCATGTGCTTCTTCCTCCTCAACCTCTCCCTCCTCGACCTGGGCTCCATCTCCACCACTCTCCCCAAAGCCATGGCCAATTTCCTGTTGGACAACAGGGCCATCTCCTACTTGGGATGTGCTGCCCAGGTCTTTTTCTTTCTCTTCTTGATTGTAGGGGAGTATTTTATTCTCACTGTCATGGCCTATGACCGCTACATTGCCATCTGCCAACCCCTGCACTACGGGACCCTCCTGGGCAGCAGAGCTTGTGTCCACATGGCAGCAGCTGCCTGGGGCACTGGGTTTCTCTATGCTGTGCTGCACACTGCCAATACATTTTCCCTACCACTCTGCAAGGGCAATGTCCTGCACCAGTTCTTCTGTGAAATCCCCCACATCCTCAAGCTGCCTGCTCACACTCCTACCTCAGAGAAATTCGCCTTCTTGTGGTTAGTGTTTGTTTACTCTTTGGGTGTTTTGTTTTCATTGTGCTGTCCTATGTGCAGGTCTTCAGGGCCGTGCTGAGGATCCCCTCTGAGCAGGGACAGCACAAAGCCTTTTCCACGTGCCTCCCTCACCTGGCCGTGGTCTCCCTCGTTGTCAGCACTGCCATGTTTGCCTACCTGAAGCCCCCCTCCATCTCCTCCCCATCCCTGGACCTGGTGGTGACTGTTCTGTATTCGGTGGTGCCTCCAGCAGTGAACCCCCTCATCTACAGCATGAGGAACCAGGAGCTCAAGGATGCCCTACGGAAACTGGCTGAATGGACGCTGTTTCACCCACAATAACCTGCCTCCCCTGCTCTGCGCATTTCCCAGAGGCCAAGAGCCTCCTTTTTTCCCTTGTCATAATCCTAATTATAGATAATGTTCTGGGCTTCTACTACTTGTCTTGAGGTTTGATCCAGTTGTTCCTGACCCTTGTACAACACCGGATCAGATGTGGCCTGTCCAATTGCAGCTCTGCAATAAAAGGGCATCTCCCACGTGCAGTGCCTGAAGGCTGAGCTCTTCCTCCAAAGGTGCTGCCAATAAAATGTCCACAGAATTGGTCTTTTAAAGAGTTTTGTCTCCTTGTGTTCTCCCTGTGGTTGGGGTTGAGCTCACGGTACCATGGGGTTCCATTGAACTGAACGTTGTGGTTTTAAAGGCTCTCTTCGCGGTGTCCAGTGGCAGTGGAGATGGGGCATGGGCTCCCAATTCCCTCCTCAGGCTGCTTCACATATGACAGGACTGATGGCACATACAAAAATGAATGTGGAGGGATGGGGAGAGGACGGGGACTTGCCATGTGCCTTGGGCTGGGAGGGAATAAAGACTCAGAAGGTGAAACACCCTCCAAGGTGATGTCCCCCAAAAGTAAAGCACTGAATCGAGGTATGCCCAAAGAAGTGGCATGACTCTGAAGTGGCATGGGAGTGAGGGGGGAGCACCCAGAGCTCTGCAGCACCCTGGGGTGGGCAGTGTGGTGGGGCCAGGGCAGAGTGGGCTGCTGGGCTTGGCTGGGCTGGGCAGAATGCAGGGGAGGTGGGGAGAGCTGGGGAGGGGCTGGGCTGGGCAGGAAAGTGTCTGGCAGAGGAAAACACCCGTGGAGAACTCAGCTGTGTGAGCGTGCAAAGTGAGGGCAGGGTGCTCACAGTGCAGAGCCAGGCCTCATGGTGAAGGAAGCAAGGCACCAAAGGGGCAAAGAGAGGGGCCCGGTCTGTGCCATGTTCCCTGGACACCCCAGGGAAGCTGTCCCAGGGCAATTTTATCTGACCACCCCACACACTGGCCATTTCCAGCTCTGGCCATACACCCCAGCCCTGAGGAGGGACCTTTGCTGCGTGGACACCCCTGTTCTCCTCTGGGGCTCTCTGATACCCAGCTCCACTGCCATTAGTAATGAAAAGAAAACCAGTTTCCTACTGACACTCGTTACAAACCAAGTCCCAGAGCTCTTGCCACTGCTGGTCTCTCAGCCAAGCCCGTTCTCAGACACCTCCAGCTAGATCAGGAGTTCATGGCCGTGTCGTGACATGTATCGAAAATCTGCATTCTTTGAGCTCCGACCAAGTGGCCTGGGTCCTTGCTCCGGTGTGGGGCTCTGAGGGATTTCTCAAAACCTCAGCTCTCTCAGCCTCCCCTTGGCCATAATGTGCTCCAGGCCCCAACCATCCTTCTGGCCTCTGCAGGACTTGCGCCACTCTGTCGGGGCCTTCCTTGTGCTGGGGATCCCCAGATTGCATGCAGCAGGCCTGATGCGCTCCTGTGCTGGGGTAACTTGGAGCAGCAGCCACCCAGCCACCCAGCTGCTCCCTCACTCTCCCTCCTCAAAATGACAGGACAAAGGGAGGAAAAAAATAGAGAAAAGCTTATGGGTCAAGGTAAAGAAAAGGAGAGCACTTACCCCTTACTGTCATTGTCATCACTTACCAATTACTGGGCAAAGAAGAGTTGACTTGGGGAAGATCAATTTAATTTATTACCAATTAAAAAAAAAGCTGTAGATTGTGCGAAACTCTAACAAAAATATTACAGACCATTCCCCCACACCACTCCTTTTTCCCAAGCTCAGATTACTCCTTCATTCCCAACACTTCTACTCACCCAACCCCAAGACAAGCAGGGGGAGGGATGGGGAATGGGGGTTACAGTCAGCACAGAACATCTCTGCTGCTCCTTCCTCACACTTTTCCCCTGCTCCAGCTTGGGCTTTCTCCACGGGATCCCACCATATTTGCGGCCAAGGCTATGTGGGGTTCATGTCTTTCTGTCTTACTTTTCTCCTTTATACTCACAGAATGATGGAACTGTTGAGATTGGAAGGGACCTCTGGAGATCATCTAGCTGAAGGCCTCAGCTGAGGCAGGGTCAGCTAGAGCAGCTTGCTCAGCGCCTTGTCTAGCTGGGTTTCGACTGTCTCCATGGAGGGACACTGCACAACCTCTCTGGGCAACCTGTTCCAGTGATTGACAACCCTCACAGTCAAATAGTGTTTTCTTGGGCTCAGATGGAATTTTATAGACATGAGTAAGATCTCTCCAAGCCTTTTCATCTCCACACTGAACAGTGCCCCATCTCTCAGCCTTTCCTCTTAGGAAAGATGCTCCAGTCCCTTAAACCAGCTTTGGGGCCCTTTGCTGCACTTGCTTCAGTGGGTCAACAAGCTGGCTGTACTGGGCAGCCCAGCACTGGACACAGCACTCCAGATGGGGCCTCAGCAGTGCCGAGCAGAGGGGAAGGGTCACCTCCCTCCATCTGCCACCAGTGCTTTTCCTAACGCAGCCCAGGAGGCTGTTGGCCTTTGCCGCAGGGCTGCATTGATGGCCCATGCTCAGCTGCTTGTCCTCGCTGCAGGAGGACCCCAAGGCCCTTCTCTGCAGAGCTGCTTCTAGCCGGTCGGCCTCCAGCATGATGGCCACAGGGTGGCTGGATCACAGGCTGTCCTCCCGCAGAGACTTTCTCAGCAGCCCCTTGTCCTTCTTGGGCAGCAGCTTCCCCTCTGTCACAGGGCCCCACACAGCGCTGCAGAGTCACCTGGCACAGCAAAGCCCTCTCCTGCTGGGGCTGCACAGCCCAGGCCTGTTGCTCTCGGGCCTTGGGGACTGCAGCTTTTGCTCTCCTTGTGGCAACCTCCTTCCTCTTTCTCTTGCCACCTGCCATCCCCTCCAGCATGCCTCTGCTGGGAAGCAAAGCCTTGCCACCCAGGGGTCGAGTCCGTGGGTACCAGGTTTCCACGTGACAAGTCTGCCCTTGGCCCTGCTGCCCTATCTGAGGTGCTGCAGCCCAAATGTGCACCAAAGCCCACAACCGGGGCACTGACAGCAGGAACCTCGTGCGCCATCACAGAGCTGGGACATCAGGGGAAGGAGAGCTGAGGCGGGGAAGGACAGCTCCCATGGCTTTTGTGGTGGATGGAGATACAGCGTCTGTAGGAGAGACCGACGGGGAAGGTGAGAAGTGGGGGATGCCCTGTGTGATTTCAGGGCAGCTCAGATAAATGGAGGTTCTCTGTGGGACAGGCAACAGGTGAGGTGGGAGCTTTTGTGGGGGTCAACTTCGAAATGGGCCATCCACTCTGATGCTCACCTGGACCTGGTACTCCCAAACGAGGAAGAGCTGGTCAGGGTGTGAAGACCAGTGTCAGCCTTGGTGGTAGGGACTATGAAATTGTGGTCTCCCAGATTCCCCAGGAAATGGGGAAGGAGAGTCGCAGAGCACAGACCCTGGACATGAGGGCATGAGAACTTGGCCTGTTGAGGGCACTGGCAGGTGGGATCCCATGGGGGCAGTGTCAGGGCCCTGACACCATCCATAGGCCTTCATGGCCCTGACCAGCATCACCTGCGGCCTCCACTCACCCCTCTGTCCATGGGCCCAGCAGACCGTTGAAGCCAGGCCGCAGTTTCAGCCCCAGCTTGATCGCTGCTGGAGCTCTACTGCTCTCCAGACACAGCCAGAGACACAGCCTTGCCTGCCCATGGACTTTGTGGATTCAGCCTTGCACACTCACTTCCCACCTTGGTTCTTTCTTGGGGGTCCACTGCAATGACACTGTGGCCCTGCCAAGTGCCAGACCCCAGCTCATTCACAGAGCCCTAAGGGCCTTTCTGCTGCCTTTCCTCCTGTCCCTTGCTCAGGGTTGGGGAGGAGAGAAAGGAAGAGCAGGTGAGGTTTGTGGGTGCCAATGATTGAGCTGGGGGAGCAGCGCCATCACATCCGAAATGATCTAAAGGCTATGCTAGTTCTAGAGTGTTCCTTCAGCTCCTTTCTTGGAGGCCTTACATCTCCCACAGGAACCTGCAAATGCTGAGATCCCTCCATCCTTCGCTGTTTCAGCAATTCAGTTGAGAGTACCCAAGGCAGAGGCTTTCTTTCAATTCTGTTTACACCCTAAAGCACCCCATGCTCTGCAGCTATGCCAGGAAACTTGCAGAAGGAAGGCACTCCTCTGGACAAGGAGGTGGATGTTCCCAGGAATCTCAGGAGGCATGGCATACTGTCAGCTGTGTTTATGGAGCTGGTCAAATGCCTCATCTCCATGTCTGTAATGGTGGCCTAGGTGCCTGCTTCACGTGTAAGCTCTCTCTCTGGATGCTGGCATGTACTGAGCAACCTGGTCTGACCTCAGAGCTTGCCCTGCTTGGAGCTGGGCGTTGCACTACCAACCTCCTTAGCTGCCTTCCACCCTGAAGTCTCCTATGAGCATATGATGCAGAGACTCTCACCTCCACCTTCATCTTTTCTCAGAGGGCACGTGGTGAAGGCACAGGCTCTTGGAAGGGTTGGTGGGAAAGAGTCTTCTGGGGGTCTCTAGTCCAGCTTCCAGGCTGGCTGTGGCTGTGGAGCTGAAACCTGAAGAGCTCCAAAGGTGGAGGTCACAGCAATGCTCCTCCTAGTCCATTTTCTTTTTCTTGAGGCTCAGCCTGAAGCTCGCAAGAGGCAGTTTGTGGCTGTTGCCTCTGTCATATCATTGGCCACTGCAGAAGAGAGCTTGGCTCCATCATCTCTCCACGTAGGTGTAGGCTCTTCTTATGAGGTTGCCCCATACCTCCACTTCAGCAGGCTAGAGAGGCCCAGTTCCCTCACACTCTCCTCACAGCTCCTGCTTTAGGCTCCTCACTCCATCTTGGCAGGCCTCCTCTGCACCCTCTCCAGTCTCTCCATTTTCCTTTTGAAAGGCAAAGCCCACTGGCTCATATGGCAGCCATCAGGACTCGCAGGCCCTTCTCCTCAGGGCACTCCTTAGCTGCTGTGCTCACTGCCTGTGCTGCTGCCTGGAGTTCTTCTGCAGCTTTTCCTTCTCAACCTTCCGGTTTCTGTTGGCCAAATCCCCAGGGGGGTCAAGGTCCCTCTGGACTGAACCTCCAGCAGGCAGGCATTCAAAGTACATGTGCTGATGTCCCTCCTGAGGCATGATGCCTCTAACAAGACCAGAACTTAAGCAGCGACAGGACACTACAGATAAGAAAAGAGTACTAGTGTCATGGAGTTGCTAATCAAGGTAGAAAGCACCGCGATAACCATCTCAGAAACAAGAAAGGAGGGTGCAAAGTGAGGAAATGCAGCGCCAGTGGGGAAATGGTGAAAAGGGGTTGACTTTTTGCAAGGGAGTGGATAAGGTTGGTTAAAGAGTAGGACTTGAGAGGTGGGAAAAGAGTGAAGAGGGAGTGAATGGGGAAGCAAAGGCAATGATCAGGGCTGTTTGGGGATACCTGTCAAGTAGCCCTGCATCTGAGCCACACAGCCTGGAGCAGCACAAGAAAGCTGCAGCTGCTCTGATTATACTAACATCTGACTTACTTCCATGGTCACAGGAAACCTGAGAGCTTTCCTTACTGTCACCACTGCCTTACTGAGGCATGCTTTACCATTGGTAAGTCCATGCTGCCTGCTTTTGGAGACATTCCTCTCTTTTAGGTGCCCAGAAATGTCCCTCAAGAGGCCTCTCATTGATGGCCCACTCCTCACCAAAGCGAGCTTGTACAGCCTGTGGTTCCCTGGGTTGCACTTTTGGCCCCTTTCAAAGATGGGTGCAACATCGGCATGTCCTCACTCACAAGAGACCTCTACTAATCCCAATTCAAAAGGGATATTCCAAAGAAATATCGATCAATTTTCCCCTGTAACTCCTTTACCACCATTTTGCCTGTTATATGGTGTATTTAGTTTCTCTGATCTTTCATATACTTACACCTGTCCTGATACAATGAGCATTTCTGAAGTCATCTTGTCAGATGCAGACGGCCGAGGCAAAGGCCCTTTCCATTATTCTCCACTTTCCTCCTTCCCTTACCCTTTCTTCGTTCAGATACCTCTCACCTATGCTGCTGCTTGGAGCCTCAGGGAGTAAAAGTTGGCCTCTCTTTCAGTAGTCTAATTCTCTCTTTAGCCAACTTTTTAGTTATGTTTCTATCCAGCGTTTTTTATCTACCCATCTAAAACATTTCTTGTAAGATTATCCTTTGTAAAAAGGCAACCTCACTAGAGGCAGCTTGTACTGAGCCTGTGGTTACAGAGCATGTTTGATTGTTTATGAAAACTGATCATGCTTTAATTTTTTTTCCATACAAATAGGAAAAAACTTCTGTGCCTGTGTGCAGCCAGTTCTCTAAGGAGAGCAGGCGGGAGATGGTGCAAAGGAGCTGTAACATCCAGCTGCAGACTTCAGTGGAGAAGTCTGATGCAAGGAAGAGTGATGCAAGTCCCAGGTGGCCAATGTCAGAACTGGTGAGGCTGGGGAGGTGAGGAGCAAAGTTCTCCATACAGTGTCAGACCTGAAGGGACTGCTTTTCCTACCTGCCCAGACCTCCTGAGGAGACACTCTGCATCAATATTAATGAGAGAAAGCTTCTATCACCTCTTCTTTAAACTGAAAAGTAATTAAAAATATACTTTAAAAAAACCTCATTCTTATTAGGTGCACTTAGAAATCTTCTTCCTTCTCTACAGTATGAAATGACTCCAATTAGCTGTACAGGACTTGAAGACTTGAAGGAAATTAGGAAGAGAAATAGTTCATTAGGCTTTCTGTATTTTAATGAGCCCCATGATGTATTTGGTGCTGAGTCCATGAACCTCAGACACTGGGTGGAGATTGAACAAACCTCTCAAGAAGTCCAAGTCAGAAGCAAAACCCAAAGTACCTTGAAGCACTGATTGGCCCCACTGAGGGCCTTTACTGACAAAGCCTCCCCAGGGACTCGTTAGAGCAGAGAATTGGAGGCTGTGATTGCAGGTAGGCAAAGGCACTGTGCAGGTGGCTGTAATGCTGAGAAAACCCTTGCTTTGTCTTATGAAGCACAAAGGCCAAGCCCTGAACCCCAGGCCTTGGGAAGGCAGGTCCTATCCCTCATGTGTAGCTAAGGGCTCTTCCTGGGGGCAGTGGGATGTGAGGGTGAGCAATGTCAAGTGTACGAAAACTGTGCAACACCTCCCGGTCTCCCCAAGCAGAGATGAGGAAGAACCAAATCCCAGAACCTCAAAATAAAGTTCCTCCTGCTAGGCCTCAGTGGCAGAGGCAACTGCCATGGCCAAGGGGACAAAGACCTGGGTTCCTTTGGGCCTTTCAGCCTTGCCAGAGCACTTGACCATCTCTACTGCAGGCTGTCCCACACTGTCCCATGCCTGCACGTCATTCTCCTCTAGGCTGCAGACATCCGTCTTTATTTCCCGCCTTGCTCTCACCCTGGCATTTCTGTACCTTCACTGATGTCTCTCAACTCATCGCCGGCTTTTCCTTGAAACACAAAGCCATGGGCTGATCCACACTCCCTCTGGGTGACCTCTTGCACCACAGCAGTACCCTTCGAGTGACACAGCAGTGACCCTTCTTCCTCCTGATAGCCAGTCTCTACCTTCTAAGTTGCACTTCGTGATATTTTTTTCTCTCTCCTGCTTTTTCCCACTACCACGGAAAGCTTGACCATCTCAGAAAGGACCCTTCAAGCAGGCAACCCAATCCGTTAGCCTTCTTGTGGCCTTTCACCTGACCAGAAAGAAGTAACCTCACCATGATCTTCTAAACCACATGACTGCTGCTGGCCTTTCAGCTCCTCATATAGACGCGACCAAGCCATGTGCCTGCGGCTGTCCCATCATGTACTCGGGTGGAATGGACATGACAACTGCTATCCAAGCCTGTCCTGGTTTAACCCCAGTCAGCAACTAAGCACCACGCAGGCACTTCCCCCTCACCCCTCCCAGTGGGGTGAGGAGGAGGAAAGGAAAAAAAAGTAAAACTCGTGGGTTGAGATAAGAACAGTTTAATAACTCAAGTAAAATACAATACTGACAATGATAATAATGAAATATAATAATAATAATAGTAATGAAAAGGAATAGAACAAAAAAAGGAGGGAGGATGGGAAGGAAAAAAACATGTGATGCACAATGCAATTGCTCACCACCCGCTGACCGATGCCAGAGCAGCGATCCGCACCTCCCGGCTAACTCTCCCGTCTTTATATACTGGGTATGACGTTCCATGGTATGGAATACCCCTTTGGCTAGTTCAGGTCAGCTGCCCTGGCCATGCTCCCTCCCAGCTTCTTGCACACCTGCTTGCTGGCAGAGCATGGGAAACTGAAAAGTCCTTGGCTTAAGATAAGCGCTACTTAGCAACAACTAAAACATTGGAGTGTTATCAACATCATTCTCACACTAAATCCAAAACACAGCACTGTACCAGCTACTAAAAAGAAAGTTAACTCTGTCCCAGCCGAAACCAGGACACCTAGTCAGTGATGGACTGCCTGTGTGAAAAAAGGGAGGGCTGAGGCAGGTGGAAGGGACGTGTGTGGGTGCTGGCTCTGAGGACTCCTCTGTTACAGCCAGCCAACCTGCTGTGGCAGGCAGGAGGGCAGGCCACCCTCATGGACACCCTGCTCAGCCCTGTCTCCTCTGGAGCAGACCTGACACCAAGCAGCATGTCACCTCAGAACCACCCCTGGGCCTTCAACTTGGCGGGGGTTCACCTGGAAAGGAGAACAGTCCCCCCACAGCCCCAGACCCTCTGAAGGGCACAGCAGCTCCTGGGGGGCAGGGAGGCCTCTCAGCCTCCCCATCAGCCCCACGGCTGGACGCTCACCGTGGCATGAGGAAATGGAAGACAGTGAAACTGCAGGACTCCCGGTCCTGGGTCCAGGAGATCCCCATCACACACTGACTGCCCCCTCCATCTCAGCCCCTCTCCACAGGCCAGCACAAGACTCCTGGCCAGGGGACAGAGCAGCCTGCCCTGAGCAGGTGCCTGCAGAAAGAAGTTTCTCTTTCTCATGGATTCCTCCCTGCAGGTACACAAATGCTCCCTTGCTCTTCTCCACAGTCATCCCTGCTCTCCAGAGAGCTTTTCCCCACATAAGCGTGTCTGTGCTGGCCTGGCCGGCCGTTCCTGCTTCCCTCCCCATGGTCCCTGCAGGGCCCCAGGCTGGTGGTGCACTCTGCAGAGCGATGGGGCTGTGGTGCCCTTTGGCCACGGGGTGAGCCTGCACTGGCCATGCTGGTTGGGGTGGGATCAGACCCAGCCAGAAAGGGATCACTGCTGCTGAGCCCCTTTCCATCTTTTGTGATCTTCGGAGCAGAAAAAGGAGTCCCAGAAAAGCACCAAACATTTCAAAACAGATGCTGAGTGAAGTGTCAGTAAGAACCAGGCAAGTGGCTTCCTGGCAAGGAGTCTGTCCTGAGAAGGGGGACCAGCCTCTGCCACTCTGGAGAGCAAAACCAGCGGTGTCCATGCCCCTGGGGACACAAAGGGCGACCTTTGCAAGACCACCCTTCCTATGAACCATTTTAGATGTGTCCTTGAGGACAGGGTATAATGGCTTACATTGGAAACCCTGATTTAATTGGCATTGCCCAGAGATACTCATCTCTGGCCTTTGTAGATACTGATACTCTCAGGAAAATTTCACCAACACCTGAAGGTTATTGAAAGAAGCTCCACCGTGTTTGCTTCTCAAGACATGGGATAGCAGAGGCCAAGGAAGGATGTTTTGGGTAGTGTCCTGGGATTTGGGAAAATGAAGCCTTCTCCCCTCTCCCTGAGACCCTGCCCTCCTCAGTGAGCTGTGTGAGAAACTCTGCCAACTCCATCTGAACTCACAGTCATGTCAAGTAATTTCTGTCTAACTGCAGCCACTCTTGTCCTGCCAGCTCATGATCTGAGCTGCCACTTGAGCCCAAACCATTTCAGTTCACACTACCTCCATCTTCCTTCTGACACTGGCTATTGCGTGACACGACTGTCCTGGATCTCCAGGCAGGATGGGCACGAGTTGCATTCCTGAACTGGAACATTTTCCCTTGCTTGAAATGTGAATGCAGCAGGCTTGAGCCAAGAGGCCCAAGAAACCCGGCTTCCCATAGGGCCCACTAATGAAAGCATCCCACAGGCTGTGGCACTTTCTCTTTACTGGCAGACAATTGGGGAATATGGACAATACAGCTTCACTTATTTTTCTTCTCTCTTTCTAACTTGGCTCTCACCATTTAAGGATTTAGCCATTTTTGCTACTTGAAAACTGTTTTTGAAAAACTAGTACAGCAGTGTGAGGGTTTTTTTAATGTTTGCTGCAGGGAGGTATCCGGGGTCTTCTTCTTGGGAACCCTTCTGGGGTTGTGTCATGAGTTTGGCTGAGCCCTAATGATTGTTCTGCCTCCAGCTCCTTTCTAGAGAAGCCTGAGCCGGAGTTCAAAGGACTCAGAGTTATGGGGAAAGGCAGGCCTGGCCAGAGGCATTTACAAACGTGCCAGCAGTTCAGAAGGTTCAGCCTCCTTTGAGAGCCAATGAAGCAATGCTCCCTGTCTGCAGCCCCTGGGGAGAGCCGAGCTGTGCCTGGGTCCTTAAAGGAATCCTTGGTGCTATAAACCCCCGGGCACTGTGCAGAGCAGGGAGCATTTGGGTGCTGCTCAAGACTCCCCACAGGAACCGCTGGGAGAAGAGGGCAAGGGCAGAGCAGAGCATAAACCTGGCTCAGGGTGGGCAGAGAGATTGAGGAAGGGAAGGACATGGGAGGGAAGAGGCAGAGGGTGAGAGCCCAGCCATGGTCTTTGTTCCCAGGCACCATCAGCGCAGAGGTCACCCCTTCCTGCTGAGCATTGCGGGTGGGTGCTGGATGTCCTGAGGCTGGTGGTGTTATTTTGTTTCTGAGTGTTTGTGCAGTGAAAGTTTGTAAGGAAGACCTCAGTTGTGGGGGTGGACTGCCTCAGCGCTTCGCTTCTCTGCCCTCAGGACTGTATCACTTCCCTCTTCCTGTCTGTTCTCTCCTCAAAATCATGCAAGCTTTTTTGTCTCCACCCCTCCTTTTTTCTAACAGTTCTGCAGAGGGGAGAGTTGGGAACTTCCATCATGGTGTAGTGACTCTGAAAACCTTTCCTGTTCCCCCGTCATTATCAAACCACAAAGCAATTCATCCCAGCCTGGGAGGTGAGTGTAAGAGTGTTTAGGGGAACAAGTATTTCAGTGGGCACGGACTTTCCCAGCCATGCCCTCAGGCAGGTGCTGGGCATGGCCTGAGGCCCCGACCCTTCTCCTGTACCACCTCACCAGCAGGCACCCTGGGGACTCCCTCCCAGTGCCTGGCAGTGCTGAGCAGGGAGCCCCAGGAGCACAGCTGGCTGTGCTGAGGTCCTGCTGCTGGGCTGGGATGTGCAGGGAGGCAGCCCCGAGGTTCTCAGGAACTGCTGCTGAGGAGGGAAAGATGTGAAGTCCCTTTCCGTTCTTCCCTGCACAAACTCTCCTTCACGCTGCCTGCTTGACCCACAGCTCCCCCGACATCCCCTTTTTTTCCTTCCTCCTGGCTTGTGGTTGGGGTTTTTTTTGATCTCTGCAGTCTGACACACAAGGTAGGTTCAGGCATCCTCTGCGCTTGTGCCACTGCACAATCCCATGTTCATCGAAGGCAAGAACTCTTCACCTGCTTGTTGTCAATGGAAGAAACTGTTTAGGGCTTGTTTAGGGCTGGGGTGGGGCAGGGTGGGGAATCCTCTCCTAAAGCAACTGTTTCCACGAGCTGACCCCACTCACCTTGTAATTTCCCAAGCTTCTCCTCCTTGGAGAAGGCATAGCTGCCTTAACTTTTTCACAGAAAAGGCTTGTTTCACAGCACGGTCATTGTCTTCCCTGACACATCTTTCCCTCGCCAAAGAGCAAAGGACCTGTGTCCTCCAGAGCTACTCCGGATTGTACTGGGAAAACCTGTGTTCACAGGAACACACAATGTCTCAGTATGAGCAAACACGCATGGTGTTCTGTAGTCCAAAGTGAGGAAGAGGCAGCTCCATGGGGCAAATCACCACTGTGATTAGGCGGCGTTGGCTTTGGGATGAGCAGATTTGCCCTCTGGAAGAACCTGCGTCTCTCCTTATGGTGTGTGCAGGGGCAAAACCAAACTGTGAACAAAGGAAAAATATGGTTTGGTTTTTTCTTTCTTTGTTTCTTTTTTTAAGCAGTAAAGTCCACCCAAACTCTTCCTTAATTTAAGAGAAAAAACGCTGTAGGGGGAAAGACAACCAGACAGCTGGACATCACCAAGGGAGCTCCTGCTGCTGGGACTGGGAAATGTCCCTGAACTCCACACACCACTTCTCCTCTTCACACTCATGATTTACTCAGTGGCTGTGGTTAGGAACATCCTCATCATCGTGCTGGTGGTGGCAGACCAGCATCTGCACACTCCCACGTACTTCTTCCTGGGCAATCTGTCCTCCGGGGCAGTGTGAGGAACAGAGAAGGCCTTGGCACTGTGCAAACAGTGTTCAGCCATAGCTAAAACATCGCTGTGTTATCAACACTGTTTTCATCACAAATCCAAAACACAGCACACAAATCCAAACACAGCACCATACGAGCTGCCGTGAAGAAAATTATCTCCACCCCAGCCACACCCAGTGCACTGAATCTCCCCTCCCTCGTCATTCCTGGCAGCAGCTCTGTCTCATTCCCTGCCCATTGCAGACTAATCATCTGCAATATAAATGTGGACACCAAAGGAACTCCTCCCGAGGCCTTGCACAAGCACTTTGACCTCAAAGAGCACAGAGGTGCCTCAGGGAGGTCCTCCCCTCCCCAAGACATGCTTCCTCAACTGGTGTTTGTAGGACGCATGGATGGTGAATGGAGAAACATGGCCATCCCCTGAGGATGAGATGGAAAGCCTTGAGAGCTTCTGAACTTTGCAGTTAGTGATTAGGCAGTGATTGGTCGTGTGTCGGGATGCGAGAGAGGGTGGAGGGAACTCAGCGAGGAGCAAGGTGTTGGGTTGAGGCCTTTAGCAAATCCTTACAACCATGTCTGAGCCCAGAAACGGAAAGCACTTGGTGTTTGTTGGTGGAGGAGGAGTAGGTGTGCCCTGGGAATGTGGCTGAAAGCCCCTGCACAAAGCAGGAAGGACAGAGAAGTTTCCAGCATGTGTGCGTGCCTCAGCCTTGGAGATGGAGAATGCCAGTTGTGTGAGGGGTGGCTGGACAGTGCTCATCACGCCCCATGAGCTGACCTTCCTCTCTTCCCCTCCTTCACTCTCCACACTTGCCTACACTTCAGGAAACATCCATGAGTCTGGAAAACACATGAACCTCCTAGAGCAATGGCCCGTTGCTGCAGGGGAAGAAGGAAGGTTTTCTGAGAGCCGTGGGAGCGCAGGGAGGGAGCAGTGTGTGTGTAGCTGTGTTAAAGACAAGAAAAGGACCTGTAAGAGCATGGGCTGGTCATGCTAATGTGGAACAGACTGAGGTTTGGGTTTAGGGCAGCAGCAGAATGAGGACGTGCAGTGCAGTGCTGGGATATGGAGCCAAACTGAGGACGCAAGTTTGGGACTGGGACATCTTAGGTGATTGAGGATCGTTAGCCTGACTATGAAAGAAGCTGGATGGGTTTGGGGGAACTCACAGGCATTGCCACATGCCCAGAAAAACCACAGCTTTATGATTAAAGCAAAAGCACCTGGCACCTAACACCCACACATACACCACCACCCCCCACACACACACACTAGCTCACACTAGCCCTAGGTATTCCCCTGAGGAACATGTGAGGAAAAGGATCTCCTTTCCCAGGCCCTGGGGGTCAGGGCTTGGCCATTCTGGTGAGGAACAAGCACCAAGGGCTTACGTGGCATCAGAGCCACCTGCACATTGCCTTGGCCACCTGCAACCAGCGCCTCCAAGTGTTTGCTTAACCAGCCCCCAAGACAGACACCTTGCCTGGTCGTTCCCTTCATGGCTTTGTCAGTGTTGGCCCTCAGTGGGGCCCCAGCACCCTCAGAAACTTGGTGTTTGCTTCGGCTTTCCACTTCTTTACAGGCTTGTCTCTGTAGTTCAGGAACTTGGCACCAGAGGGCTCATTAACATGCAAAACACCCTAACAAGCCATGTCTCTGTGCCTAATTTCCCCTAATTCTTCAGTTCCTGTGTGGCTAATCTGAGAACTTTCAGGAGAGTAGCCAAGCAGAGAAGATTGAAAGAATAAGGAACAATAAATCAGGATTCCTTCTTTTTCCAGTTTTCTTTAATTTGCCGCTTACAGAACAAGTGATATCAGCCTTCTCCAATCCAGAGCATCTCCTGATGAAGGCTGACTATGTAGGAAAGGTAAGAGCATTTCTGTCAGACACTGTATGGGCCATCTTTGTCCTGTGTCCCATTGTCATTGCTGCTCCCTCTCCTCCCCCCTCCACCACTCATTTCTCTCAGTGGCCTCCTGGGACTCGCATCATGATGTCTCAAATCTAAGCTTTTCCCACTAAAGTCTGTAGCTGAATGATTCAGCTCATTTGCCCCAATTCCCACCTGCTTTCTCTGAAGAACCAGCTGCACACAATCACAGAAGAATGTTTCTCACCTGCCAAGAAAAAATAAAAATAATAATAATAATAAAAAAGGATAGAAAAAGAAAGGACTAGCTCAGTAAAAACTAATAGATGAAGTCCACGTTTCCTCCACTGAAGTCCACTTTCCACTGTCGGTAACCTTAGTGGAACACTTTCAGTGAGATACAGAGGAGACCAAGCAGAAACACAGTTGGGGAGGTGGCTGAAGAGACCATCAGGCAGAGTGCTGAAAGGCAAGGCAAGCTTTAAACTGCCTGAAGCTCAGGGCAGTGCCTGGGTAGGTGAGAGGTGTCTGAATGGGGAGAGACCAATGGGAAGAGGGAAGCTGGAGGGACACTGGAAGATGCACACGCCCAGGCAGTCTGCTGAAAAGGTGCCTTTAGGAGTGGTCGGTTCAAGCAGGACATGTGGAAACATGTGAAAGAGTGGTGAGAGCGATACACAGTATACTGGGCGAGCAGTGCGTGGAGGGATAGGGGAGATCAGTATTCTTCTCCTGAGTGTAGCACATGAGCTGGAAATGTGCATGTTGGCATCATGGGAAAACACTGCCTACGGATGAGAACTGTTAGTGCACCTCAGCTGATGGAACACGTGCTCGTCTCTTCTTTCAATGTTGAGAACCGTTCCTCATCTTTCCAGGCAGGGCTCAGTGCCCAGGCACAGCCCTGTCACTGCAGGGCTTGTCCAGCTGGGCCAGAGGGTGCTCTGCAACAGAAAGGAGGCACCAAACGTAGAGCCTTGCACAAGCCCTTGGAACTCAAGAGAGATGTGCTCAGGAGGTCTTCCTCTCAACACCATGGGCTTTCTCAACTGGTAGTTAGGGGTCCATGAATGTTGGCTGGAGAGCCAGGGTCATTTCTGGAAGGGGAAATGGAAAGCCCTGCTGAGAAACCTGGCTGCTGCCTGGTGCAGGTCCAGGGAATCAGCCGCCAGGGAAGGAGGTGCTGTTCAGGAAGATGTCCGAACCACGTACCTTACCCTGAGAGGATGGGGTAGCTTTCACCCATACCCAACCTTCCTTTTGCCTCTTTCCAGCAAGCTCTTGATTCAGAACATTGGCTTTCCTCATTGCTCTCCAACAGTGTGTAGTTTTCTTTATTGACAGCATCACCCACCCATTCAGAAGCCTCATTTAGGTGGTCTTATTCATCCCGTGGCATGTCGATCTAAGACATCCATAGCAGCATTTAGGTGCCTCAGTCCCCTTATGTTCATTTGAGGTGTTGCACTCCTTAATTAAGAATTCGCATCAGTAAAATTCACCTCTTCTCCACAGATGTCTGCCAGACAGCTATTTATGTTTGATGATGCTTTTCTAGACCCTCTGTATTCCTTGCAAAGAGCAGCACGCAGTAGCTGAACACTTTCCAAAAACCCTGCTTGGTAGCAAAATGAACTCGAATTAAACCTTTGCTAGTAGGACAAAAGTCAGCTTTGGGTGGACTGAAAAAGCAGTGATGACCCCCTCTCCTTTCTTCCTTTCCTCCCATCGCTTGCTCAGGTTTGGGGAGGAGAGGAAGTTACTAAAGGCAACATTCTTGGGTGCCAAGGATTGAATTCTCCCATGGGCGACTGATGTAGAGACCCTCAGCTTCAGCTGAATCTCTTCTCCTTGGGAACACTGCAAGGCAGCAGCTAAGATGTTATGGTATGTGTGCAGGTGCCCGGTACTCTAACAAGATAACAATGTGAGCAATTGCAGGAGGCTACAGGTGATGAAAGGGGCCGCCTGTTTCAGAGTAGAAAGTACCACAGCAACCATCTCAGCAACACATAAGGAGGATACAAAAGAAGAAAAGCATGGCCAACAGGGAAAGGATTAACAGAGGTGGTGGGCTGACCCCAGCCAGCTACTAACCCCCACCCAGTTACTTGCTTGCTCCCCCCAACAGCAGCGTGGGGAAGAGAATCAGAAGGGTAAAAGCGAGAAAAACTCATGGGTTGAAATAAAGGGAGTTTCATAAGTGAAGCAAAGCTCCATTTGCAAGCAAAACAAAAAAGGAATTCAGTCACTACTTCCCATCGGCAGAGGATGTTTAGCCATTTCCATTAAAGCTTCCAGGCCTTCATCACGTGTAACGGTGACTTGAGAAGACAAATGCCATAACCACAAATGCCCCCCGCTCCTCTTCCTTTCCCCAGGCTTTTACTGCTGAGCATGACGTTATCCGGTATGGAATATCCCTTTGGTCAGTTGGGGTCAGCTGTCCCAGCTCTATCCCCTCCCAGTTTCTTGCCCAGCCACAGCCCACTTGCTGGCGGGGCAGCGTGAGAAACAGAGAAAGCCTTCCTGTTGTGTAAGCACTGTTGAGCAATAGCTAAAACATCGGCTTGTTATCAATACTCTTTCAATCACAAATCCCAAACTTGGTACCTTACTAGGCTGCGATGAAGAAAATTAACTCCCTCCCAACCAGCCAGGGTCGGATGGACTTTTTGGGAGCTCTGAGGATGCTAACAGTGAAGAACTTGAGAGGGGGGAAAAGGGAAGCAGGAAAGGAAAGGGGAGGCCAAGGATGTCATTGGTGCTCTTTGGGGTGCCTGTGATGCAGCCTTGTACCTGATGGGAATTATTGGCACAGCCAGAGGGAACCTGAGTGCTTTCCTTAATGTTCCGGCCATGAAGGGGAAGGAATGGAAGTGTCATCCAGGCTGGAAGGGACCTTGGAAGATGTCTGTAGACAAGCCAACTCAAAGCAGGGTCACATCGGGTTGCTCATGGTTTTATGCAGGTGCGTCTGAGACACTTCCAGGGATGGAGGCAGCGCACACTCTCTGGGAAACAGCTTCCCGTGTCTGACTGTCCTCATGTTGCAAAGGTTTCTCCCTGTATTGAGCCTGACCCTCTCGTGCTTCAGCTCATTGCCTCCTGTGCTCCTGTCTTGCACCACAGTGACTTCTTGGAAACCTCACCGTCGGCAGTGCAAGGCTGTTAGGTCCTCGCCCTCAAAGCCCTCCGTTCTCCAGGGTGAACAAGCCCAGCTCCTTCCCCCTCTCCTAACAGGGCAAGTGCTCCAGCCCTGACCATCTTTGTGGCCCTTTACCGAACTGCTCCAGTTTGCCAATGTCTCTCTGGCCTTGTGGGCACCAAAACCTGGGTAAGCAGTCTGGATGTGGTGAAACAAGTGGTAAGCAGAGGGAGATAATGACTTCCCCTGGCTGTGCTCCTGCTCGTGCAGCCCAGCGTGCTGTTGGCCTTCCATGTTGATGGCTCATCTTTTGCCTAATGAAACCCAAGGACTCACCTAGGCAGTCCCTGCCCTATCTCATTGCAGAGCTTTAGTCTACTTCAGGGGAAGGACTTTGAATTTGTCCTTATTGGATACCATGAGGTTCCTATTGGTCCATGCCACCGGCCTGTCTATGTCCTTTGTGGTGGCAACCCTGCCCTCCAGTGTAGCGTCTGCTCTCCTCAGGTGATGTCTTCTACAAATGTCATGAAAATCACTCTCGCATTTCCTCCAGGTCATTAAAAAGACATGAAGCAGGGCAGGTTGCCAATAGAGCCCTGCAGGCCCGACTAGCTAGATGCCTCCAGGCAGAGGACCACGTATTGTCCATGTACCTCCAAGCTCACCTCTCCAGCTGGTTTTTACCCATCTGCTTATCCCCCTTGCAGGCCATAATATCCTACTACTGAATATTGCAGGGACGATGCTGAAAGCCTTGCTGACCTCCAGGTAGAAGAGCACCACTGCTCTCCCCTGTCCAGCAATCCTGCCCTTCCTTCCGAAAAAGCAAAGAGGCTGGCCGGGCACAATCTCCTGTGGGTAAATCCAGTCGCCTGCCTTTCAGACACCCAGAAAGGGGATCCGAGTGGACACACTCAGGGGCACAGCCTGCTCAACCTTTGGGCATTTTTGAAAGGTGCATGCAATGTTTGGGTGCTCCCAGTCATCAGGAAGTTCCCCAGTCTCCATGACCTTCCAATGATGATTGAGAGTGGCCTCACTCTGACATTGGTCTGCTCGCTCCTTGGGATGCCGCCGCTCCAGCCCCACGGACTGGAAAGGACTGAGTTTGCTCCAGTGACACCGGAATTCATCCACGCCCACTGCTGGTTGTTTTCCTCCAGAGTCCTGCCTCAAGGAGCAAAGGCTTGGGAGACCTTGCTGGGGAAGACTAAGGCAAAGAAGGCATAGAGAATAATCTCAGATCTATCTACACTTGCTCTTACTAAGTTCAGCAGTGACCACACAGTATCTTGGATTTTTTTCTTTAACTGTTTTGGAAGTAGTAACAGCTCCTCTGGATGCCCTTGAACCTCTTGCAGGGGCCCACACTCAGGAGGCCTTGGCTTCCCTAAAATCATCCCGATTTCTAAATTCTTCCTTGAGTCCCTGCATCCATGTCCTGAATGCTTCTTTTCTTTTCTATGGAGCTTCTTGATGAGTTCCTTCTTTAGCCAAGCTGCTCTCCTGAAATGTCTGGTTGTTTTCCTGCTTATCGGTCTGGACAGTTCTTGTGCTTGGAAGATGCTTTCCTAAGAGATCAACCGCTCTGGACGTGGATGCCTTTCCCGTAGGTCCTGTGCTGCCCCTACCAGCCACACGCAGTTGTGCTGGAGAGCCCTGGCATCTCGCATAGCACCACAGGCCTGTATTTGGCCATTGAGAACCTGCCCTGAATTAGGTGAAGCAACGGGGGGATGTCCATGAGCCAACTGCCATTACAGTCAATGGAGATCTAGGAAATAGAGCTGATGGAGAAGAGAAGGAGAGGGACTTAGCTCCATTTGGTCACCTGACTACCTCTATGCTGCTGTGGACATCAGGAAAAGGGAAGTTTTTAGTTCTCCTAAACGTAAACATCTGCTGTCTTTTCGGTGTACCAAAGGAATTCCCCACCGGGCTCCAAGACGATGCCCCCAGACACTGCCCCGTCTCTCAGCATTGCTCCCTGAGAGCTTGCAGTCACCTGCCCATAACTTGGACAACCTCTGGTGTCCCCTCAGATGTCACCAGGTGTTCCCACCTGAACAACTCCCTCAATCAGCATTACTTAGCATGGGAGCTGAGAGAAGCAGCTCCCATGCAGGTGCCTGTTTTGTGCCCACGTGAACGAGGCAAGAGGAATCTCACCTCCTGTGGGCTGGTGCTGTGCACGAGAGGGAGGTGAGCCCTCTTCTAGGAAGTCCCCAGGACTTCCAACTCAGGATGGGATGCCTCGAATGAGTCAGCTGAATCCCTTGCCTCAGCAGGGGTCAAGGAGATCCCTCCCTGTCACTGGCTGGTTGTCCTGTCAGATGATGGGCCAAGGAAAGGCGATTCTCATGCCCAGCTCTGTCTTTGACAGGAGAAATGACACAGTTGGAAAGCAGTGTCTCTCCCCAGCTGAGGGAGGGAACATCAACGATTGCTTCAGCGTGTTTCACAGCAGGTTCCCCTGGAGCCCCAGGGACATCTCAAGGGAGTCCAAAGAGGGCCGAGAAAGAGATGCCTTGGGCTGGTGCTCTAATGCTGAGCTGGGTTGTCCTCCTGGGACGGGGGAGCTTACGGCAAGCGGGCAGCACAGCAGAGAGACAGCTCTGCCCAAAGCGCAGCAGGGCTGAGGGCACTGCCTGCAGGCACCAAGGGGAGAGGAGCGAGGCAGGGAGAGGTTAAAGGCAGTGTGGAGTGGGAGGATGGCTGAGCTCTCACTGGGGCAGAAATCTTCACAGCCCTCTCTACGGTAAGTCTCTGGCTGCAGGGCACTGAACCCGGTGTTCCTGGCAGCATCTCCGAGACCTGGTTCATCCCACAGCCTGTAGGACCTGGCAGGAGGATTCTCACCGTTTCCCTGGTGCAGAGGAGGAGGACGTGCTCTTGAGCAGGGCTTCCCTGCTGCACTTCAGTAGGACAGGGAATGATGGTTTCCTTGTCTTGGGGATGACTGCAGGGGCAGAAAGCTGGGTCTGCAGCCAGGGGTGCCCAGGGCTGTCCTTCTGCGGAGGGTCCCTGCGCCCCTGGGGATCACCCCCAGGGCATTTCCAAGGAAACTTTTCCAGAGGATGGTCAAAGTGGGGATTACCTGAAAGGGAAGGAGTCCGTGCTTTGAGAGTAGTCCTCTTGGTTGGCTGGGTGGGCAGTGGGAGATGGGAATTTATTTTTGCGCTCTTGAGAAGGCACGGAGATGCCCCTTCTCTTTCGGAGTTATCTAGCTGAGCTGCTCCTTAGCCCTTGTACAGAGAGAGATGCCGCCGGGGCAGTTCCCCGCTGCCAGGAGGGGTTTGCAGGGCAGAGCTGAGCACACAGTGAAAGGGATGGGGCTGTCTTTCTGTGAGCACTGAAAGGGCAGAGCCCTGGGCACAGAGAAGCAGTTCCCGGCAGAGACAGCTCCAGGCAGCAGAGACATTGTCAGAGGGGAGAGGGAGCACAGCTCAGAAATGTGGTGGGAGGGGGGATTCAGGCACCTCCCTGCCATCCCCTGCAGTGCAAGCATCTTCCCCGGAGCAACTCCCTGCTCTCCTCTCCCTCACTGCCTTGCTCCCTACCCTCAGCATCACAAGCACTTGGCCATCAGTTGCCTTCCCAGCAGCCCGACCAACAAACAGCGGGGTGGGGATTCAGGTTCAGCTGAGACACCAGCGCTATGGGTCCTGCCATGCCGATTTTTCCATGGAGGAAAAGCAACCAAACCCCCTCCCAGCCTTTGGGGCTCTGGGCACTAGAGTGTGTGGGGCTGGAGAAGACCTGCCCTCCCTTCAGGGCAGCCCATCTTGAGGACATTTGAGTCCTTCCCTGGGGGGTCCTGCTGGGCTGCAGGCTGCCTTCCAGAAGGTCACAACTCACCCATGGCAACCTTGTGTTTTCCAAGTGCCCAACAGAGAAGACACGACGGGGCTGAGGCCAAGGAAATGCTGCTGGAGGGCTGTCTGCGGGCAGCTGGAATGAGCCCTCTGTGTCCCTGGCTGGGAAGGGAGAGATGAGATCCTCCTCAGGTACGATGAGATGGGAGCAGGGGTTTGGAGATGTGCACTTGGAAACTGGATTCCTCTGCTCTCAGCAGTATCCTGAGTATTTCTTTTGGGGGGAACACGGGAGTGTGATAGTCCTCCAGCTCAGAAAGCTGCCAGCACAAGGCAGCTGAGACGAGGGCTGATGGACCGACCGGCTGTCCTCCCTCTGCACTAAGGGACAGTCCCTTTGCCTGTCAAGACCCACAAGGTTTCACTTGGAGTGCAGCAGGAATGCCAACGATTTCTGCCTTAAAAACACTCCTCAGGTGTGGTGGGACAACTAGAACAGAAGAAACAAACCAAAATCCCCTCAGCTCTGCTCTGCCCTCAGGTGAATTGGGAGCAACAATGCGGAAATCTCTTTGATATCAAAAGTGGATTTCACCTGCGATCACCCATGTTCCTATTTACCTGTAACTGTAGGGCAGGATTGACTCCTCCAGAGCCCACAGCAGAGCCCCTGGCTCCCTAGGGCACCCTCAGCCAGCACCAACCACAGCTCTTGAAGGGACCTGCCAGAGATCTTCCTAGAAAAGTGAGAGGCAGTCTAGGAGGATTCTATGAGAAACTGAATAGATTTTGCTCAGATAAATCTGTCCCAACTTATTGATGCATTTTCCTCCTTGGACAGGCTCCCATGGCCAGGGGAAGAAAATGTCCAACAGCAGCTCCATCACAGAGTTCCTCCTCCTGGCATTTGCAGAGACGCGGGAGCTGCAGCTCTTGCACTTCTGGCTCTTGCTGGGCATCTACCTGGCTGCCCTCCTGGGCAACGGCCTCATCATCACTGCCATAGCCTGCGACCACCACCTCCACACCCCATGTACTTCTTCCTCCTCAACCTCTCCCTCCTTGACCTGGGCTCCATCTCCACCACTCTCCCCAAAGCCATGGCCAATTCCCTGTGGGACACCAGGGCCATCTCCTACCAAGGGTGCGTGGCCCAGCTCTCTTTCTGTTTGTCTTTTTCATTTCAGCAGAGTATTCTCTCCTCACCGTCATGGCCTATGACCGCTATGTTGCCATCTGCCAACCCCTGCACTACGGGACCCTCCTGGGCAGCAGAGCTTGTGTCCACATGGCAGCAGCTGCCTGGGGCAGTGGGTTTCTCTATGCTGTGCTGCACACTGCCAATACATTTTCCCTACCTCTCTGCAAGGGCAATGCTTTGGACCAGTTCTTCTGTGAAATCCCCCACATCCTCAAGCTCGCCTGCTCACTCTCCTATATGAGGAAAGCTGGGTTTCTTCTGGTTAGTGCCTGTTTACATTTGGGTGTTTTGTTTTCATCGTGCTGTCCTATGTGCAGATCTTCAGGGCCGTGCTGAGGATCCCCTCTGAGCAGGGACAGCACAAAGCCTTTTCCACGTGCCTCCCTCACCTGGCCGTGGTCTCCCTCGTTGTCAGCACTGCCATCTTTGCCCACCTGAAGCCCCCCTCCATCTCCTCCCCATGGCTGGATCTGGTGGTGACTGTTCTGTATTCGGTGGTGCCTCCAGCAGTGAACCCCCTCATCTACAGCATGAGGAACCAGGAGCTCAAGGATGCCCTATGGAAACTGGCCGAATGGACGCTGTTTCACCCACAATAACCTGCCTCCCTTCTCTGTGCATTTCCCAGAGGCCAAGAGCCTGCTTTTTTCCCTTGTCATAATCCTACTTATAGATAATGTTCTGGGCTTCTACTACTTGTCTTGAAGTTTGATCCAGTTGTTCCTGACCCTTGTACAACACCGGATCAGATGTGGCCTGTCCAATAGCAGCTCTTCAATAAAAGGGCATCTCCCACGTGCAGTGCCTGAAGGCTGAGCTCTTCCTCCAAAGGTGCTGCCAATAAAATGTCCACGGAACTGGTCTTTTAAAGAGTTTTGTCTCCTTGTGTTCTCCCTGTGATTGGGGTTAAGCTCACGGTACCATGGGGTTCCATTGAACTGAACGTTGTGGTTTTAAAGGCTCTCTTTGTGGTGTCCAGTGGCAGTGGAGATGGGGCATGGGCTCCCAATTCCCTCCTCAGGCTGCTTCACGTATGACAGGACTGATGGCACATACAAAAATGCATGTGGAGGGATCAGGAGAGGACGGGGACTTGCCATGTGCCTTGGGCTGGGAGGGAATAAAGACTCAGAAGGTGAAACACCCTCCAAGGTGATGTCCCCCAAAAGTAAAGCACTGAATCGAGGTATGCCCAAAGAAGTGGCATGACTCTGAAGTGGCATGGGAGTGAGTGGGGAGCGCCCAGAGCTCTGCAGCACCCTGGGGTGGGCAGTGTGGTGGGGCCAGGGCAGAGTGGGCTGCTGGGCTTGGCTGGGCTGGGCAGAATGCAGGGGAGGTGGGGAGAGCTGGGGAGGGGCTGGGCTGGGCAGGAAAGTGTCTGGCAGAGGAAAACACCCGTGGAGAACTCAGCTGTGTGAGCGTGCAAAGTGAGGGCAGGGTGCTCACAGTGCAGAGCCAGGCCTCATGGTGAAGGAAGCAAGGCACCAAAGGGGCAGAAGAGAGGGCCCGGCTGTGCCTGTTCCCTGGACACCCCAGGGAAGCTGTCCCACGCAATTTTCCTGACCACCCCACACACCGGCCATTTCCAGCTCTGGCCATACACCCCAGCCCTGAGGAGGGACCTTTGCTGCATGGACAGCCCTGTTCTCCTCTGGGGCTCTCTGATACCCAGCTCCACTGCCATTAGTAATGAAAAGAAAACCATTTCCTACTGACACTCGTTACAAACCAAGTCCCAAGCTCTTGCCACTGCTGGTCTCTCAGCCAAGCCCGTTCTCAGACACCTCCAGCTAGATCAGGTGCTCACGGCCGTGTCGTGACATGTATCGAAAATCTCCATTGTTTGAGCTCCCACCAACTGGCCTGGGTCCTTGCTCCGGTGTGGGGCTCTGAGGGATTTCTCAAAACCTCAGCTCTCTCAGCCTCCCCTTGGCCATAATGTGCTCCAGGCCCCAACCATCCTTCTGGCCTCTGCAGGACTCGCGCCACTCTGTCAGGGCCTGCCTTGTGCTGGGGAGCCCCAGATTGCATGCAGCAGGCCTGATGCGCTCCTGTGCTGGGGTAACTTTGAGCAGCAGCCACCCAGCCACCCAGCTGCTCCCTCACTCTCCCTCCTCAAAACGACAGCACAAAGGGAGAAAAAAATAGAGAAAAGCTTATGGTCAAGTAAAGAAAAGACCACTTACCCTTACTGTCATTGTCATCACTTACCAATTACTGGGCAAAGAAGAGTTGACTTGGGGAAGATCAATTTAATTTATTGCCAGTTAAAAAAAAGATGTGGATTGTGAGAAACTCTAACAAAAAATATTACAGACCATTCCCCCATGCCACTCCTTTTCCCAAGCTCAGATTACTCCTTCATTCCCAACACTTCTACTCACCCAACCCCAAGACAAGCAGGGGGAGGGATGGGGAATGGGGGTTACAGTCAGCACAGAACATCTCTGCCGCTCCTTCCTCACACTTTTCCCCTGCTCCAGCTTGCGTTTTCTCCACAGGATCCCACCATATTTGCGGCCAAGGCTATGTGGTGTTCATGTCTTTCTGTCTTACCTTTCTCCTTTATACTCACAGAATGACGGAACTGTTGAGATTGGAAGGGACCTCTGGAGATCATCTAGTTGAAGGCCTCAGCTGAGGCAGGGTCAGCCACAGCAGCTTGCTCAGCACCTTGGCTAGCTGGGTTTCGACTATCTCCATGGAGGGACACTGCACAGCCTCTCTGGGCAAGCTGTTCCAGTGATTAACAACCCTCACAGTCAAACAGTGTTTTCTTGGGCTCAGATGGAATTTGATAGACATGACTAAGATCTCTCCAAGCCTTTTCTTCTCCACACTGAACAGTCCCATATCTCTCAGCCTTTCCTCTTAGGAAAGATGCTCCAGTCCCTTAAACCAGCTTTGGGGCCCTTTGCTGCACTTGCTTTAGGAGGTCAACAAGTTGGCTGTACTGGGCAGCCCAGCACTGGACACAGCACTCCAGATGGGGCCTCACCAGTGCTGAGCAGAGGGGAAGGGCCACCTCCCTCCATCTGCCACCAGTGCTTTTCCTAACGCAGCCCAGGAGGCTGTTGGCCTTTGCCGCAGGGCTGCATTGATGGCCCATGCTCAGCTGCTTGTCCTCGCTGCAGGAGGACCCCAAGGTCCTTCTCTGCAGAGCTGCTCTCTAGCCGGTCGGCCTCCAGCATGATGGCCACAGGGTGGCTGGATCAGAGGCTGTCCTCCCGCACGGACTTTCTCAGCAGCACCTTGTCCTTCTTGGACAGCAGCTTCCCCTCTGTCACAGGGCCCCACACAGCGCTGCAGAGTCACCTGGCACAGCAAAGCCCTCTCCTGCGGGGCTGCACAGCCCAGGCCTGTTGCTCTCGGGCCTTGGGGACTGCAGCTTTTGCTCTCCTTGTGGCAACCTCCTTCCTCATTCTCTTGCCACCTGCCATCCCCTCCAGCATGCCTCTGCTGGGAAGCAAAGCCTTGCCACCCAGGGGTCGAGTCCGTGGGTACCAGGTTTCCACGTGACAAGTCTGCCTTGGCCCTGCTGCCTATCTGAGGTGCTGCAGCCCAAATGTGCACCAAAGCCCACAACCGGGGGCACAGACAGCAGGACCTCGTGCGCCATCACAGAGCTGGGACATCAGGGGAAGGAGAGCTGAGGCAGGGAAGGACAGCTCCCATGGCTTTTGTGGTGGATGGAGATACAGCGCCTTTAGGAGAGACTGACGGCGAAGGTGAGAAGTGGGGGATGCCCTGTGTGATTTCAGGGCAGCTCAGATAAATGGAGGTTCTCTGTGGGACAGGCAACAGGTGAGGTGGGAGCTTTTGTGGGGGTCAACTTCGAAATGGGCCATCCACTCTGATGCTCACCTGGACCTGGTACTCCCAAACGAGGAAGAGCTGGTCAGGGATGTGAAGACCAGTGTCAGCCTTGGTGGTAGGGACTATGAAATTGTGGTCTCCCAGATTCCCCGGGAAATGGGGAAGGAGAGTAGCAGAGCACAGACCCTGGACATGAGGGCATGAGAACTTGGCCTGTTGAGGGCACTGGCAGGTGGGATCCCATGGGGGCAGTGTCAGGGCCCTGACACCATCCATAGGCCTTCATGGCCCTGACCAGCATCACCTGCGGCCTCCACTCACCCCTCTGTCCATGGGCCCAGCAGACCATTGAAGCCAGGCCGCAGTTTCAGCCCCACCTTGGTCGCTGCTGGAGCTCTCCTGCTCTCCAGACACAGCCAGAGACACAGCCTTGCCTGCCCATGGACTTTGTGGATTCAGCCTTGCACACTCACTTCCCACCTTGGTTCTTTCTTGGGGGTCCACTGCAATGACACTGTGGCCCTGCCAAGTGCCAGACCCCAGCTCATTCACACAGGCCTAAGGGCCTTTCTGCTGCCTTTCCTCCTGTCCCTTGCTCAGGGTTTGGGAGGAGAGAAAGGAAGAGCAGGTGAGGTTTGTGGGTGCCAATGATTGAGCTGGGGGAGCAGAGCCATCACATCCAAAATGATCTAAAGGCTATGCTAGTTCTAAAGTGTTCTCTTCAGCTCCTTTCTTGGAGGCCTTACATCTCCCACAGGAACCTGCAAATGCTGAGATCCCTCCATCCTTCGCTCTTTCAGCAATTCAGTTGAGAGTACCCAAGGCAGAGGCTTTCTTTCAATTCTGTTTACAGCCTAAAGCACCCCATGCTCTGCAGCTATGCCAGGAAACTTACAGAAGGAAGGCACTCCTCTGGACAAGAAGGTGGATGTTCCCAGGAATCTCAGGAGGCATGGCATACTGTCAGCTGTGTTTATGGAGCTGGTCAAATGCCTCATCTCCATGTCTGTAATGGTGGCCTAGGTGCCTGCTTCACGTGTAAGCTCTCTCTCTGGATGCTGGCATGTACTGAGCAACCTGGTCTGACCTCAGAGCTTGCCCTGCTTGGAGCTGGGCGTTGCACTACCAACCTCCTTAGCTGCCTTCCACCCTGAATTCTCCTATGAGCACGTGATGCAGAGACCCTCACCTCCACCTTCATCTTTTCTCAGAGGGCACGTGGTGAAGGCACAGGCTCTTGGAAGGGTTGGTGGGAAAGAGTCTTCTGGGGGTCTCTCGTCCAGCCTCCAGGCTGGCTGTGGCTGTGGAGCTGAAACCTGAAGAGCTCCAAAGGTGGAGATCACAGCAACACTCCTCCTAGTCCATTTTCTTTTTCTTGAGGCTCAGCCTGAAGCTCCCAAGAGGCAGTTTGTGGCTGT
Organism: Gymnogyps californianus; assembly: GCF_018139145.2. Lineage (NCBI taxonomy): Eukaryota > Metazoa > Chordata > Aves > Accipitriformes > Cathartidae > Gymnogyps > Gymnogyps californianus. Next base: position 227,716 of record NW_026114191.1, on the reverse strand, counting down.
TGCCTCTGTCATATCATTGGCCACTGCAGAAGAGAGCTTGGCTCCATCATCTCTCCACGTAGGTGTAGGCTCTTCTTATTAGGTTGCCCCGTGCCTCCACTTCAGCAGGCTAGAGAGGCCCAGTTCCCTCACACTCTCCTCACAGCTCCTGCTTTAGGCTCCTCACTCCATCTTGGCAGGTCTCCTCCGCACCCTCTCCAGTCTCTCCATTTTCCTTTTGAAAGGCAAAGCCCACTGGCTCATATGGCAGCCATCAGGACTCGCAGGCCCTTCTCCTCAGGGCACTCCTTAGCTGCTATGGTCACTGCCCGTGCTGCTGCCTGGAGTTGTTCTGCAGCTTTTCCTTCTCAGCCTTCAGGTTTCTGTTGGCCAAATCCCCAGGGGGGTCAAGGTCCCTCTGGACTGAACCTCCAGCAGGCAGGCATTCAAAGTACATGTGCTGATGTCCCTCCTGAGGCATGATGCCTCTACCAAGACCAGAACTTAAGCAGCGACAGGACACTACAGATAAGAAAAGAGTAGTAGTGCATGGAGTTGCTAATCAAGGTAGAAAGCACCGTGACAGCCATCTCAAAACAAGAAAGGAGGGTGCAAAGTGAGGAAATGCAGCGCCAGTGGGGAAATGGTGAAAAGGGGTTGACTTTTTGCAAGGGAGTGGATAAGGTTGGTTAAAGAGTAGGACTTGAGAGGGGGGAAAAGAGTGAAAAGGGAGTGAATGGGGAAGCAAAGGAAATGATCAGGGCTGTTTGGGGATACCTGTCAAGTAGCCCTGCATCTGAGCCGCACAGCCTGGAGCAGCACAAGAAAGCTGCCGCTGCTCTGATTATACTAACATCTGACTTACTTCCACGGTCGCAGAAAACCTGAGAGCTTTCCTTACTGTCACCACTGCCTTACTGAGGCATGCTTTACCATTGGTAAGTCCATGCTGCCTGCTTTTGGACACATTCTTCTCTTTTAGGGGCCCAGAAATGTCACTCAAGAGGCCTCTCATTGATGGCCCGCTCCTCCCCAAAGCGAGCTTGTACAGCCTGTGGTTCCCTCGGTTGCACTTTTGGCCCTTTTCAAAGATGGGTGCAACATTGGCATGTCCTCACTCACAAGAGACCTCTACCAATCCCAATTCAAAAGGGATATTCCAAAGAAATATCAATCTTCTCCTGTAACTTCAGTACCACTATTTTGCCTGTTATACGGTGTATTTAGTTTCTCTGATCTTTCATATACTTACACCTGTCCTGATACAATGACCATTTCTGAAGTCATCTTGTCAGATGCAGATGGCCGAGGCAAAGGCCCTTTCCATTATTCTCCACTTTTCTCCTCCCCTTACTCTTTGTTCATTCACATCCCTCTCACCTATGCTGCTGCTTGGAGCTCAGGGAGTAAAAGTTGGCCTCTCTTTCAGTAGTCTAATTCTCTCTGTAGCCAACTTTTTAGTTATGTTTCTATCTAGCTTTTTGTATCTACCCATCTAAAACATTTGTCCTAAGATTATCCTTTGTAAAAGGCAACCTCACTAGAGGCAGCTTGTACTGAGCCTATGGTTACAGAGTGTGTTTGATTGTTTATGAAAACTGATCATGCTTTACTTTTCTTGTCTTACAAATAGGAAAAAATCTTCTGTGCCTGTGTGCAGCCAGTTCTCTAAGGAGAGCAGGCGGGAGATGGTGCAAAGGAGCTGTAACATCCAGCTGCAGACTTCAGTGGAGAAGTCTGATGCAAGGAAGAGTGATGCAAGTCCCAGGTGGCCAATGTCAGAAATGGTGAGGCTGGGGAGGTGAGGAGCAAAGTTCTCCATACAGTGTCAGACCTCAAGGGACTGCTTTTCCTACCTGCCAGACCTCCTGAGGAGACACTCTGCATCAATATTAATCAGAGAAACTTCTATCACCTCTTCTTTAAAATGAAAAGTAATTAAAAATATACTTTAAAAAACCTCATTCTTATTAGGTGCACTTTGAAATCTTCCTCCTTCTCTACAGTATGAAATGACTCCAATTAGCTGTACAAGTCTTGAAGACTTGAAGGAAATTAGGAAGAGAAATAGTTCATTAGGCTTTCTGTATTTTAATGAGCCCCATGATGTATTTGGTGCTGAATCCATGAACCTCAGACACTGGGAGGAGATTGAACAAACCTCTCAAGAAGCCCAAGTCAGAAGCAAAACCCAAAGTACCTTGAAGCACTGATTGGCCCCACTGAGGGCCTTTACTGACAAAGCCTCCCAGGGACTCGTTAGAGCAGAGAATTGGAGGCTGTGATTGCAGGTAGGCAAAGGCACTGTGCAGGTGGCTGCAATGCTGAGAAAACCCTTGCTTTGCTTTATGAAGCAGAAAGGTCAAGCCCTGATCTCCAGCCCATGGGAAGGAGGTCCTGTCCCTCACGCGTGGCTCAGGGCTCTTCCTGGGACCGTGGGATGTGGGGTGTGCAAGGCCGAGTGAAGGACAACAATGGCACAACAACTTCCAACTTCGCCATGGGGCTGTGAGGAGGCATCGAGGCCCCAGTGCCATGAGGACAACATGTCTTCTCAGAGACCTCAGTGGCAGAGACAACTGCCAGAGCCAAGGGGACAAAGACCCTGGCTTCTGTCGGTGCCTTCCAGCATTGCCAGCGCCTCTTGCCATCTCCACCGCAGGCTGTTCTACACTGTCCTACACCTGCCCCGCTTTCCCTGCAGGCTCTAGGCACCCATCTCGCTCCCCCGCCTTGCTCTCACCTCACCATTTCCGTACGTTCACTGGTGTATCTCCACCCTCACTGGCTGTTCCTTCAAACACAAAGCCATGGGCTGATCCACACTCCTTCTGGGTGACCTCTTGCACCACAGCAGTACCCTTCGAGTGACATTTCTTCCTCCTGATAGCCAGTCTCCACCTTCCAAGTTGCACTTTGTCATATTTTTTCTCTCTCTTTGCTTTTCCCACTACCAAGGAAAGCTTGACCATCTCAGAAAGGACCCTTCAAGCAGGCAACCCAACCCGTTAGCCTTCTTGTGGCCTTTCACCTGACCAGACAGAAGTAACCTCACCAGGATCTTCTAACCACATGACTGCTGCTGGCCTTTCAGCTTCTCATATAGACGCGACCAAGCCATGTGCCTGCGGCTGTCCCATCATGTACTCGGGCGGAATGGACATGACAACCCCTATCCAAGCCCTCTTCCTGGACAGGGCCTATGGGGTACTCGGGCAGAGGTACTTTCCAGCCATGTTCCTTCTGCTGCCTAGCACCTCCAGAGACAGAACTGACCTCACAGTCCCCTTCACAGCCATACCCTTCCTACTGGATGAGGAGTTTCTGAGACACAAGCAACCTCATAATACCATACCCATCCACCACCCTCCTTATGGCACAAGACCTGACAGGATACAAGTATGCTTCCTTTAGCAAATTTGTCAAATATATTTCCTACCAACGATTGGAGTGGAGAAACATTCTTCAGAGGAACTGAAGTATTTGTGTTGACACATTTTATATCTCCTCTTCTGCCTCTTTTTTCCCCTTCTTCCTCAGCCTATTCAACTTTCAAAAACCTCTTCAAGGAAAGATTCATTGACTCACAGGTTAACGCAAGTGTGAAGAGAGCCCTGAACATCATTGTGTCCGACTTTCCTGCTCAAGGCAGGGTGAACTAGATGAGGTTGTTCAAGGCCTCCGCCCAGCTTTGCATCATCCACAAAGGAGCTGAAAGCACACTCCGTCACATCATAGAGGGGGATAATAAAGATGGTCAACAGTGTTGGCCCAAGTGCTGGTCACTGAGGGATGCCGCTAGTAACTGGCTGCACGGAGGACTTTGTACCACTGACAACATTTGGGCTTGATCATCCAGCCAGATTCCCACCCACCGTAACGTCCACTTCTTCAGCCCAGATAGCACCAACCTGGCTGTAAGGACGCCACGGGAGACCATGTCAAAGGCCTTGCAAAATCCCTGTACACAACATGCCCTTCTTTCCCCTCTCCATTTTGGTTCAGCCATCCCTTTCTTCTCCTTCAAGTGCCTGGAGGCGGCTGCAGGAGGACATGTCCCATCACCTTCCCAGGGACGAGGTAGGATGACCAGCCTGTAATTCTCCCAATTCTCGTTCCTGTCCTTCTTGAAGATGACTTTGACGTCTGCCTTTCCATAGACCCCAGAACCTCTCTCCTTGCTCTGGCACTTTTGAGGGCACAGTCCAGAATCACAGGCAAGGGTGACGTAGCAAACAGGAGCACCTGCAATGAGCCTGTCCAAGGCAGCTGAGCTGAATCTCACTGGGAGGGTGGGGGTTGCTCCTGGAGTCACCCACAGCAGTGTCAGGGCTCTGTCAGGTGTCCACAGCTGAGCTGGCCTCAGGCACTCCTGATGCACACAGATGTGTTCAGAGACACGAGCCCTTCCCTTGCACACGCACAGGCAGTGCATTGCAGGAGTCACCCTGTCTCTCTGGCCTCCTCTTGCCACTCCCAGAGGCTGGGAGGCACCTCAGCCCTGCCATGTGTCGCCCTGCTCTGCACTCGTCTGAGATGCCCCAAGGCAAGAGAAATGGACACAGGGACCTCCATTCAAGGAAGCACATCCCAGTGCTGCATTCAGGTGGTTTCCCATGGGATGTTATTCCCAACATGAAGTGACCTCAGATGATTGCCTGTCTCTCAGGCCTTCAGGGAACCCTAGGAATAGCTGGTGGCGTTTGTGCTCACTCAGGTTCATCTCACCTCACGCGCATGATGTGCATGCTTACATCTCATCTGTACAATGCCAACATGGACTTCTGAGCTACTCATTTGGTGTCCCTCCGTGGAGGGTCAAAGAACCTCTGCGAACAGGGTGAGAGGCCAGTGCTGGAAATGGTGGCTGTGAGGGGCTAGTCCATGATGATTGCCCTGGGGCAGCTTCCCAGGGCATCCAGTGAACGCGGGCACTGACCAGACCCTGCTCTGCTGGTCCTTCAGGTCTCTCACAGGAGGCCTGGCTGTGCAAGGACACTGCTGCATGCCCCAACCCTGCACACTCACACTGTTTAGCTGTACACTGGTGTCTTCATCTGCAGGCCACTTTCTTGGGCATGTTCTTGAGAGCAACTTTGGAAGAAGACCTATGCAAACAGGCACTGCCCTCAGGAGATGCCCTTTCATGATGGAACCGCTCTTACCGAGGCCAGCTCTGTCACAGAAGTGCCCATTGCCTGTCCCTGCCTGCGGTCACAGGACTGCCACACAGCAGGACTATGACCAAGGTGCCAGAGCAATCAGGCCTTACACCAAACCCAAGGGATCAGAAAGAGAGTGTGGAAGTGAAAAGAGAACAGCTCTGGATTACCTAGTGCTCCCTGGCAGTGCTGCCATGCTGGGACACACTTCCCCTTCACCTCGTACAAAGCAATTGTCCCTGCAGCTCCAAAAAGGTCTTAGAGGAACGATCTTAGAAAGAAAAGTCGCTGCAGGGCCCTTTATTTTGTTTAAACATAAGACAGCAGGCTCCTCATTTACACAGCCACTTGGTCAGAAAGAAAAGCAGAGAGTGAATTAGAAAGGGATGAAAACATTATCACAAGTAAAACACCACCACCACCACCAAAAACTACAGAGGACCAGCTGGGCCTGTAACGAGGTACGTTATAACTGCTCTGCAGAAGAAGATGGGCAGTTGATTGCTTCAGATTAACATCCAGTCATCAGTTTCCATAGGCATCCTTGAGCTCCTGTTCCTCAGGCTGTAGATGAGGGGGTTCACTGCTGGAGGCACTACTGAGTACAGAAATGACACCACCAGATCCAGGATGGGGAGGAGGTGGAGGGGGCTTCACGTAGGCAAAGATGCACTGCTGACAAAGAGGGAGACCACGGCCAGGTGAGGGAGGCATGTGGAAAGGCTTTGTGCTGTCCCTGCTCAGAGGGGATCCTCAGCACAGCCTGAAGATCTGCACATAGGACAGCACGATGAAAACAAAACACCCAACACTAAACAGGCACTAACCACAAGAAGCCCACTTCCCTGAGGTAGGAGTGTGAGCAGGCGAGCTTGAGGATGTGGGGATTTCACAGAAGAAACTGGTGCAGGGCATTGCTTGGCAGAGAGGTAGTGAAAATGTATTGGCAGTGTGCAGCAGAGCATAGAGAAAGCACTGCCCCAGGCAGCTGCTGCCATGTGGACACAAGCTCTGCTGCCCAGGAGGGTCCCGTAGTGCAGGGTTGCAGATGGCAACGTAGCGGTCATAGGCATGACGGTTGAGAAGAAAATACTCTGCTGAATAAAAAAAAAAAAAAAGAAGCTGGCAGCACATCCCAAGTAGGAGATGGCCCTGGTGTCCCACAGGGAATTGGCCATGGCTTTGGGGAGAGTGGTGGAGATGGAGCCCAGGTCGAGGAGGGAGAGGTTGAGGAGGAAGTACATGGGGTGTGGAGGTGGTGGTCACAGGCTACAGCGGTGATGATGAGGCCGTTGCCCAGGAGGGCAGCCAGGTAGATGCCCAGCAAGAGCCAGAAGTGCAAGAGCTGCAGCTCCCGCGTCTGCAAATGCCAGGAGGTGGAACTCGGTGATGGAGGTGCCGTTGGACATTTGTCACTCTGGGCATGGGGGACTGTTGGAAGAGGAGAAAACATTGACAAGTTAGGGCAGACTTCTTTGAGGCAGTCCTATGCTGTTTCCCAAAAAATCCCCTCAAATTACTTGTATTTTTGGGAACTTCATTCAGCTCTTTCGTGAGCTCAGGTTTGTGCTGCTGAGTGAAGGCACTTTCTGTGAAGGGGCAGAAGTCAACATCTTTCGCATTGCTCTCAGCCTGAACACTGCAGAGTCCTGAGGGACAAATGGGCTCCCTGTGCCCTAATGCACAGTCAGGAGAGCTGCTCTGCCCACGACTGACCTGCTGGTCACCACGCAGGTGCCCTGTGCTTTACACCTCTCTCCGTTGCAGGATGACCTCACTAACAATGTACTTGAAGAAGAAACTGGACTTTAGTGAGCTCCGAGGAGTCCAGTTTCAAAGTCCCTTTCTCCAAACTCTTCTCTCTTTCCCCAGGCAGCTGAGCAGAGTGATGCAGAGGGGTGCCTCTCTCTGCTGCCTGGAGCTGTCCCTGCAGGGCTGTTTCTCTGTCCCCAGGTCTCCTCCCTCTCAGTGCTCACAGAGCCCATCCCACCCGCTCTGTGCTCAGCTCGGCCCTGCACACCCCTCCTGGCAGCAGGGCACTGCCCAGGCCTCCCTCTTAGCAGGTCCTAAGCACTAGGGCAGATCAGCACTGATGCTGCAAGCAAAGGTGATGCTGGTGCTGC
>NW_026114191.1:181489-219952 GCF_018139145.2 Gymnogyps californianus | reverse complement strand
TACTGACAATGATAATAATGAAATAATAATATAATAGTAATGAAAAGGAATAGAACAAAAAAAAGGAGGAAGGAGGGGAAGGAAAAAAACATTGTGATGCACAATGCAATTGCTCACCACCCGCTGACCGATGCCAGAGCAGCGATCCGCACCTCCCGGCTAACTCTCCCGTCTTTATATACTGGGCATGACGTTCCATGGTATGGAATACTCCCTTGGGCTAGTTCAGGTCAGCTGCCCTGGCCATGCTCCCTCCCAGCTCCTTGCACACCTGCTTGCTGGCAGAGCATGGGAAACTGGAAAGTCCTTGGCTGAAGATAAGTGCTACTTAGCAACAACTAAAACATCAGAGTGTTATCAACATTATTCTCACACTAAATCCAAAACACAGCACTGTACCAGCTACTAAGAAGAGAGTTAACTCTGTCCCAGCTGAAACCAGGACAATATCCACCCTTTATTCTATACCATTTATGTTATGCCCAGATCCCACACTTTCTGATACATCTCCAATTAATCACCCTCACTTTTCCTGTCTTTTAATATATACACACAGATATCATTCCCACGGTCTATGGGCCATCTCTATCAAATGTGTGTTGAGTTCATTCAGTCCATGACTTTGAGCTCCATCTATCGTAACAGTCTGTCTGGGCAGGAGGGATGATGCAAAGTCCGCTCAGTCGCAGAACAGGATTGGGCTTCGGTGTGGTGTGGTAGGCGGGTGACATTGGGCGCAGCAGGAGGATGGTGTGTGGTGTCGGATTGTTGCATGCTGAAGTCAGTCCTGGTTCCACCCCTACTGCACTTCACTCAGCTTTGTCAAAGTTCATTCTTCATTAATCTAAGTAATTCTTACTGTAATACCATTAATATAGCATATAACAATTATAATAATGATGACATAGAGTGGCAAGTTTATATAGCAATTGATATCATACAATTTAATCTGTTGGCTGTTCTCACCTAAAATCAAGTCCCTTGAGGCACACATCGGACTTCCCCATCCTTCCGCATCACCCACCAAGTGCACCCAGGCCCTTGAGCAAAAGCAATCCCACAAATGGGTTTGCCTTTGCCTGAGGCAGGAATAGCCCAAACTGTTTTTCCTAGCATATTTTTTATGTGCACTACAGGAACTTTATAGCCTTCTACTGTACGTAAAAGTTCTGATTGGGCGGGGCCAGCTCGATTGACAGATCCTCTAGTGTTGACTAACCAGGTGGCCTTTGCTAGATGTGTATCCCAATGTCTGAAGGTCCCACCACCCATTGCTCTCAAGGTAGTCTTTAACAACCCATTGTATCGCTCGATTTTCCCAGAGGCTGGTGCATGATAGGGGATGTGATACACCCACTCAATGCCGTGCTCTTTGGCCCAGGTGTCTATGAGATTGTTCCGGAAATGAGTCCCATTGTCTGACTCAATTCTTTCTGGGGTTCCATGTTGCCATAAGATTTGCTTTTCAAGGCCCAGGATAGTGTTCCGGGCAGTGGCATGGGGCACGGGATATTTTTCCAGCCAGCCAGTGGTTGCTTCCACCATTGTAAGCACATGGCGCTTGCCTTGGCGGGTTTGTGGGAGTGTGATATAGTCAATCTGCCAGGCCTCTCCATATTTGTATTTCAGCCTTCTTCCCCCATACCAAAGAGGCTTTAACTGCTTGGCTTGCTTAATTGCAGCGCATGTTTCACATTCATGGATGACCTGTGCGATAGTGTCCATGGTCAGGTCCACCCCTCGATCGCGAGCCCATCTATATGTTGCATCTCTTCCCTGATGGCCTGAGGTGTCGTGGGCCCACCAAGCCATGAATAATTCACCCTTATGCTGCCAATCCAGATCTACCTGAGCTACTTCAATCCTAGCAGCCTTGTCTACCTGTTGATTGTTTTGATGTTCCTCAGTGGCCCGGCTCTTAGGTACATGAGCATCTACGTGACGTACTTTCACAACCAGATTCTCTAGCCGGGCAGCAATATCTTGCCACAGTGCAGCAGCCCAGATGGGTTTACCTCTGCGTTGCCAATTACTCCGCTTCCATTGCTGCAACCACCCCCACAGAGCATTTGCCACCATCCATGAGTCAGTATAGAGATAAAGTATTGGCCATTTTTCTTGTTCAGCAATGTCTAAAGCCAGCTGGATGGCTTTCACCTCTGCAAACTGACTCGATTCACCTTTTCCTTCTGCAGTTTCTGCAACTTGTCACATAGGACTCCATACAGCCGCCTTCCACCTCCGATGCTTTCCTACAATGCGACAGGACCCATCAGTGAACAGGGCATATTGCCTCTCATGTTCTGGCAGTTTATTATACAATGGGGCCTCTTCAGCACGCATTACCTCCTCCTCTGGTGATATTCCAACATCTTTGCCTTCTGGCCAGTCTGTGATCACTTCCAGAATTCCTGGGCGACTGGGGTTTCCTACTCGACTTCGTTGTATGATCAGTGCAATCCATTTACTCCACGTAGCATCAGTTGCATGATGTGTAGAAGGGACCTTCCCTTTGAACATCCAGCCCAGCACCGGCAGGCGTGGTGCCAACAGGGAGCTGTGTTTCAGTACCAACCACTTCTGAAGCAGCTCGAACTCCTTCATATGCTGCTAAGATCTCCTTTTCAGTTGGAGTATAGCGGGCCTCAGATCCTCGATATCCCCGACTCCAAAACCCTAGAGGTCGACCTCGGGTCTCCCCAGGTGCTTTCTGCCAGAGACTCCAGGTAGGGCCATTCTCCCCGGCTGCGGTGTAGAGCACATTTTTAACATCTGGTCCTGCCCGGACCGGCCCAAGGGCTACTGCATGAACTATCTCCCGTTTGATCTGTTCAAAGGCTTGTTGTTGTTCAGGGCCCCATTTAAAATCGTTCTTCTTCCGGGTCACTTGATAGAGAAGGCTTATAATCAGACTATAATTTGGAATATGCATTCTCCAAAAACCTACAACACCTAAGAAAGCTTGCGTTTCCTGTTTACTAGTTGGTGGAGACATAGCTGCTATTTTGTTGATCACATCCATTGGGATATGATGACGTCCATCTTGCCACTTTATTCCTAAAAACTGAATCTCCTGTGCGGGTCCCTTCACCTTACTTTGTTTTATGGCAAAACCAGCTTTCAGAAGGATTTGGATTATTTTCTCCCCTTTCTCAAAAACTTCTTCTGCTGTGTTGCCCCATACGATGATGTCATCAATGTACTGCAGGTGTTCTGGAGCTCCACCTTTTTCCAGTGCATTCTGGATTAGTCCATGGCAAATGGTGGGGCTGTGTTTCCACCCCTGGGGCAGTCGATTCCAGGTGTACTGGACGCCCCTCCAAGTGAAAGCAAACTGTGGCCGGCACTCTGCTGCCAAAGGGATTGAGAAAAATGCATTGGCAATATCAATTGTGGCGTACCACTTAGCTGCTTTTGACTCCAGTTCATATTTAAGCTCTACCATGTCTGGCACGGCAGCACTCAGCGGCGGTGTGACTTCATTCAGGCCACGATAGTCTACTGTTAGTCTCCATTCTCCATTAGACTTTCACACTGGCCAAATGGGGCTGTTAAAGGGTGAGCGAGTCCTGCTGATCATTCCTTGGCTCTCCAGCTGACGAATCAGTGTATGGATGGGAATCAGGGAGTCTCGGTTGGTGCGATATTGCCGCCGGTGGACCCTTGTGGTAGCGATCAGCACCTGTTGTTCTTCGACCCTCAGCAACCCCATAACCGAAGGGTCCTCAGAGAGTCCGGGCAAGGTGGACAACTGTTCAATTCCCTCTGTCTCCAAGGCAGCTATACCAAAGGCCCACCGATACCCCTTTGGGTCCTTGAAATACCCTCTCCTGAGATAATCTATGCCAAGAATGCATGGACCCTCCTGACCAGTCACAATGGGGTGTTTTTGCCACTCATTCCCATTTAGGCTTATTTCAGCCTCCAATACAGTTAGCTGTCGAGATCCCCCTGTCACCCCAGAAATACAAATAGGTTCTACCCCTTAATGGCATTAGAGTACACTGCGCACCGGTGTCTACTAGAGCTTTATACTCCTGTGGATCTGATGTGCTAGGCCATCGAATCCGCACAGTCCAGTAAACCCGGTTGCCCCTGTCCTCCGCCTGGCTGGAGGCAGGGCCCCTCTAGTCCCAGTCATAGGATTCTCCACTCACTCTTTGTAAAAATGGATTAGAATTCTTTCTCATAGGATCGGGAGTAAGATCAGCCCTTCCACTCTGTCTGCCACACTGCTCACAGTGCTCACTGGAGCCTGATGCAGCAATTTTCCTGGAAGAATCCTCATTTGTGTTTTTTTTTCCTTGCAATTCCCGTACCCGTGCATCTAGGACCGAGGTAGGTTTTCCATCCCACTTCATCATATCCTTACCATGCTCACGCAGGTAAGACCACAGGGTACCCCGTGGTATATACCTTCTCTCTCCTCTCTCTTGAGCAGAGGGACGCTTATTCCTAATAACTGAGATATTGGTCCGTGCAGGTGGGAGGCAGAACTTATCCTCAAATCGCTGGAACTCTTGGGACAGTTTCTCGGCTATTATGTCTGGCAGTTTCTCCACAGCTGTGACAAGGGAGGAAGTGAGACTTTCTTCGTACTGCCAAAGTCGGTGAGCCAATTCATCTACTATTGGTCCCTCTTCATCTTTCCAGTCCATTACTGCTAATGCATTGGCATATGACGATGGTGCACTTTGTACAAACTTCTGCCACATGGGTGGTGCGCATTAGACTTCATCTGGATCTGTGGGTAACCGCCCATCGTCTGGATCATAATAAACCATCTCCTGCACAGCTAATTTCCTCAGGTACTGGATACCTCTCTCCATGGTGGTCCATTTGCCTGGTTGACATACAACATCTTCCTTGAAGGGGTACCTTTCCCTCATGCCTGATAGAAGTCGCCTCCAGAGGCCGAGGGCTTGCGGTTTTTTCCAATTGCCTTGTCAATGCCCCCTTCCCTAGAAAGGGATCCCAACTGCTTGGCCTCCTTACCCTCTAATTCCAAGCTACTGGCCCCGTTATCCCAGCATCGGAGCAACCAGGTGATGATGTGCTTGCCTGGACGACGGCTGAAATCTTTTCACATACCTCGCAACACACTCGGGGATAGGGATTGGGTGATTATCTCCGGTTCTGCCTCTTCCTCCTGTTCTTGTGATGACCCTGGTTCACCTTCATCCTTTGCTAAGCAAACTGGGTTTTTTGAGTATTTCTTCTACTGTACAGGAGCAACTGATACCGGCATGGGTTGGTTCTCTGGTTCAGCTGCAGTGCCTGTCACAGGCATTGTGACCGTAGTGCCTGTTGCCGGGGTCGGAGGGGCTGCAGTGCCTGTCGTTTTGTTGTCAGATCCAGAGACCTTCGCTTCCCCTTGAGGGTACTGAATAGTGTTAAACAGGGCTTGGTAGGCATGAGCCAGGCCCCAGCACATTGCAGTGGTTTGTGTCTCCCTGGAATTGTCGGGGTGATAGCATACTTCTTCCAAATGTTCTACTAGTTTTTCAGGATTCTGCCCTTGTTCAAGGGTGAAGTTCCAAAACACTGGAGGTGCTCACCATCCTAGGCATTTACCCATGCTACGCCCCACACCCTGCCACTCATAACTCTCCAGCTTTGGGGCAGATCTCTGGGTGATCCTCTTAAATAGTTGCTTAACCCTAAACAAGACCTGAGCCACATTCAGGAACAAGCTAGTTCCTAGCAATAGAACCATGTTAGTTTCAACATTCCAAGGATATTAAAAATTTTCAAAATTCTCAAACACTACTGTAATTAGCCTGGAGGAGGAGGGGAAGGTGAAGGAAGGTGTCTCCCCCATAGATTGGCTTTCCGAGGAGAAAAGGTAAAGGGTGTAATTCTTAACAGTTTCCACTAGATAGCTCCGAAAGTATGGAGATAATGGCAATGCTGAGTACAAATACCGGATTAGTCCCACAACCGACAATTTTACCTTACCATAAACCAGTGTTACATAGTAAAGCAAAGCAAAAACCTTAATCCACCTCACCTTATGGGTGATAAGCAGCAGCACAGGGACTATATATGGCAAGTGAGGTGACACATAACACAACTCTAAGAACGAATGCCACGACTCTAAGAGCCAATAAACCAACACTGTTACCAGCGACTACTAAACTAATACAATACAACAAATAACAAATGTGTTTTAACACGCTCTGGTCAGATCTGTTGTTATCTCAACCCTTTATGCCCCACGTTGGGTGCCAAAAAGGACTGTTGTGGTTTAACCCCAGTCAGAAGCCAAGCACCACACAGACGATGCCTCGTTCCCCGTCCCCCTCCCCCTGCTCCCGGTGGGATGGGGAGGAGAATTGGGAAAGAAGGCAGAACTCGTGGGTTGAGATAAGAACAGTTTAATAACACAAGTAAAATATAAAATTAACAGTAATAATAATGAAATATAATAATACTAATACTACTACTAATAATAGTCATGAAACGGAATAAAACAAAAAAAAGGGGGGGGGAAAGGAAAAAAAAACGCAGTGATGCACAAAGCAATTGCTCACCAGCCGCTGACCGATGCCAGAGCAGCGATCCACACCTCCCGGCCAACTCCCCCCTCTTTATATACTGGGCATGACGTTCCATGGTATGGAATACTCCCTTGGGCTAGTTCAGGTCAGCTGCCCCGCCTATGCTCCCTCCCAGCTCCTTGCACACCTGCTTGCTGGCAGAGCATGGGAAACTGAAAAGGCCTTGGCTTAAGATAAGCGCTACTTAGCACCAACTAAACCATCAGCGTGTTATCAACAGTACTCTCACGCTAAATCCAAAACACAGCACTGTACCAGCTACTAAGAAGAGAGTTAACTCTGTCCCAGCCGAAACCAGGACAAATGGTCTCATGGGCCCATGGACAGAAGTGTGAGTGGAGGCCGCAGGTGATGCTGGTCAGGGCCATGAAGGCCTATGGATGGTGTCAGGGCCCTGACACTGCCCCCATGGGATCCCACTTGCCAGGGTCCTCAACTGGCCAAGTTCTCATTCCCTCATGTCCACGGTCTGTGCTCTGCTACTCTCCTTCCCCATTTCCTGGGGAATCTGGGAGACCACAATTTCATAGTCCCTACCACCAAGGCTGACACTGGTCTTCACATCCCTGACCAGCTCTTCCTCCTTTGGGAGTACCAGGTCCAGGTGAGCATCAGAGTGCTGGGCTGCCCAGTACAGCCAACTTGTTGACCTCCTAAAGCAAGTGCAGCAAAGGGCCCCAAAGCTGGTTTAAGGGACTGGAGCATCTTTCCTAAGAGGAAAGGCTGAGAGATGGGGCACTGTTCAGTGTGGAGAAGAAAAGGCTTGGAGAGATCTTAGTCATGTCTATAAAATTCCATCTGAGCCCAAGAAAACACTGTTTGACTGTGAGGGTCGTCAATCACTGGAACAGATTGCCCAGAGAGGCTGTGCAGTGTCCCTCCATGGAGACAGTCGAAACCCAGCTAGACAAGCTGCTGAGCAAGCTGCTGTGGCTGACCCTGCCTCAGCTGAGGCCTTCAACTAGATGATCTCCAGAGGTCCCTTCCAATCTCAACATTTCCATCATTCTGTGAGTATATAGGAGAAAAGTAAGAGAGAAAGACATGAACACCACATAGCCTTGGCCGCAAATATGGTGGGATCCCATGGAGAAAACCCAAGCTGGAGCAAGGGAAAAGTGTGAGGAAGGAGCAGCAGAGATGTTCTGTGCTGACTGTAACCCCCATTCCTCATCCCTCCCCCTGCTTGTCTTGGGGTTGGGTGAGTAGAAGTGTTGGGAATGAAGGAGTAATCTGACCCTGGGAGAGAGGAGTGGCATGGGGGAATGGTCTGTAATATTTTTGTTAGAGTTTCGCACAATCCACAGCTTTTTTTTTTAACTGGCAATAAATTAAATTGATCTTCCCCAAGTGAACTCTTCTTTGCCCAGTAATTGGTAAGTGATGACAATGACAGTAAGGGGTAAGTGGTCTCCTTTTCTTTACTTGACCCATAAGCTTTTCTCTATTTTTTTCCTCCCTTTGTGCTGTCGTTTTGAGGAGGGAGAGTGAGGGAGCAGCTGGGTGGCTGGGTGGCTGCTGCTCCAAGTTACCCCAGCACAGGAGCGCATCAGGCCTGCTGCATGCAATCTGGGGCTCCCCAGCACAAGGCAGGCCCTGACAGAGTGGTGCGAGTCCTGCAGAGGCCAGAAGGATGGTTGGGGCCTGGAGCACATTATGGCCAAGGGGAGGCTGAGAGAGCTGAGGTTTTGAGAAATCCCTCAGAGCCCAACACCGGAGCAAGGACCCAGGCCAGTTGGTGGGAGCTCAAGCAATGGAGATTTTCGATACATGTCACGACATGGCCATGAGCACCTGATCTAGCTGGAGGTGTCTGAGAACGGGCTTGGCTGAGAGACCAGCCATGGCAAGAGCTCTGGGACTTGGTTTGTAACGAGTGTCAGTAGGAAACTGGTTTTCTTTTCATTACTAATGGCAGTGGAGCTGGGTATCAGAGAGCCCCAGAGGAGAACAGGGGTGTCCATGCAGCAAAGGTCCCTCCTGAGGGCTGGGGTGTATGGCCAGAGCTGGAAATGGCTGGTGTGTGGGGTGGTCAGGGAAAATTGCCGTGGGACAGCTTCCGTGGGGTGTCCAGGGAAGACGGCACAGACCGGACCCCTCTCTTCTGCTCCTTTGGTGCCTTGCTTCCTTCACCATGAGGCCTGGCTCTGCACTGTGAGCACCCTGCCCTCACTTTGCACGCTCACACAGCTGAGTTCTCCACGGGTGTTTTCCTCTGCCAGACACTTTCCTGCCCAGCCCAGCCCCTCCCCAGCTCTCCCCACCTCCCCTGCATTCTGCCCAGCCCAGCCAAGCCCAGCAGCCCACTCTGCCCTGGCCCCACCACACTGCCCACCCCAGGGTGCTGCAGAGCTCTGGGCGCTCCCCCCACAGCCCCAGCCCCTCTGAAGGGCACAGCAGGTCCGGGGGGGCAGGGAAGGCTCTCAGCCTGCCCATCAGCCCCACGGCTGCTGCTTGCAACAACAACACAAGCAAACAGAGGCCACTCACTCCCAGGCTCTCCTGCTGACATTTTGTAGCTGAGCCTCAGCCCCCACTGCATTTCACCTCTTCTCTGCCCCCATCAGCCCCACTCCCCAGGGCACCACCACAGCCCTGGGCCTCCTCACGCAGCTCCCGCATCTCTCCACTCTCCCTTCCCTCTGCCTGATGCGTCCCCACTCACTCCCATGCCACTTCAGAGTCCTTCTTTGGGCATACCTCGATTCAGTGCTTTACTTTTGGGGGACATCACCTTGGAGGGTGTTTCACCTTCTCAGTCTTTATTCCCTCCCAGCCCAAGGCACATGGCAAGTCCCCGTCCTCTCCCGATCCCTCCACATTCATTTTTGTATGTGCCATCAGCCCTGTCATACGTGAAGCAGCCTGAGGAGGGAATTGGGAGCCCATGCCCCATCTCCACTGCCACTGGACACCACAAAGAGAGCCTTTAAAACCACAACGTTCAGTTCAATGGAAGCCCATGGTACTGTGAGCTTAACCCCAATCACAGGGAGAACACAAGGAGACAAAACTCTTTAAAAGACCACTTCCGTGGACATTTTATTGGCAGCACCTTTGGAGGAAGAGCTCAGCCTTCAGGCACTGCACGTGGGAGATGCCCTTTTATTGAAGAGCTGCTATTGGACAGGCCACATCTGATCCGGTGTTGTACAAGGGTCAGAAACAACTGGATCAAACCTCAAGACAAGTAGTAGAAGCCCAAGACATTATCCATAAGTAGGATTATGACAAGGGAAAAAAGCAGGCTCTTGGCCTCCGGGAAATGCGCAGAGCAGGGGAGGCAAGTTATTGTCGGTGAAACAGCATCCATTCGGCCAGTTTCCAGAGGGCATCCTTGAGCTCCTGGTTCCTCATGCTGTAGATGAGGGGGTTCACTGCTGGAGGCACCACCGAATACAGAACAGTCACCACCAGGTCCAGCCATGGGGAGGAGATGGAGGGGGGCTTCAGGTAGGCAAAGATGCCAGTGCTGACAAACAGGGAGACCACGGCCAGGTGAGGGAGGCACGTGGAAAAGGCTTTGTGCCGTCCCTGCTCAGAGGGGATCCTCAGCACGGCCCTGAAGATCTGCACATAGGACAGCACAATGAAAGTAAAACACCCAAAGAGTAAACAGGCACTAACCACAACAAGCCCAACTTCCCTGAGGTAGGTGTTTGAGCAGGCAAGCTTGAGGATGTGGGGGATTTCACAGAAGAACTGGTGCAGGACATTGCCTTGGCAGAGTGGTACTGAAAATGTATTGGCCGTGTGCAGCACAGCATAGAGAAAGCCACTGCCCCAGGCAGCTGCTGCCATGTGGACACAAGCTCTGCTGCCCAGGAGGGTCCCGTAGTGCAGGGGTTGGCAGATGGCAACATAGCGGTCATAGGCCATGACAGTGAGAAGACAATACTCCCCTACAATCAAGAAGAGAAAGAAAAAAAGCTGGGCAGCACATCCTGCGTAGGAGATGGCCCTGGTGTCCCAGAGGGAATTGGCCATGGCTTTGGGGAGAGTGGTGGAGATGGAGCCCAGGTCAAGGAGGGAGAGGTTGAGGAGGAAGAAGTACATGGGAGTGTGGAGGTGGTGGTCACAGGCTATAGCAGTGATGATGAGGCCATTGCCCAGGAGGGCAGCCAGGTAGATGCCCAGCAAGAGCCAGAAGTGCAAGAGCTGCAGCTCCCGCGTGTCTGCAGGTGCCAGGAGGAGGAACTCTGTGATGGAGCTGCTGTTGGACATTTTCTTCCCCTGGCCATGGGAGCCTGTCCAAGGAGGAAAATGCATCAATAATTTGGGACGGATTTATCTGAGCAAAATATTCTGTTTCTCATAGAATCCTGCAAGACTGTCTCTCGCCTTTCCAGGAAGATCTTTGGCAAGTCCCTTGCAGGAGCTGTGGTTGGTGCTGGCTGAGGGTGCCCTAGGGAGCCAGGGGCTCTGCTGTGGGCTCTGGAGGAGTCTATCCTGCCCTACAGTTACAGGTAAATAGGAACATGGGTGATCTCAGGTTAAATCCACTTTTGATATCAAGGTGATTTCCGCATTGTTGCTCCCAATTCACCTGAGGGCACAGCAGAGCTGAGGGGATTTTGGTTTGTTTCTTCTGTTCTAGTTGTCCCACCACACCTGAGGAGTGTTTTTAAGGCAGAAATCTTTGGCATTCCTGCTGCACTCCCAGTGAAACCTTGTGGGTCTTGACAGGCAAAGGGACTGTCCCTTAGTGCAGAGGGAGGACAGCCGGTCAGTCCATCAGCCCTGGTCTCAGCTGCCTTGTGCTGGCAGCTTTCTGAGCTGGAGGACTATCACACTCCCGTGTTCCCCGCAAAAGAAATACTCAGGATACTGCTGAGAGCAGAGGAATCCAGTTTCTAAGTGCACATCTCCAAACCCCTGCTCCCATCTCATCGTACCTGAGGAGGATCTCATCTCTCCCTTCCCAGCCAGGGACACAGAGGGCTCATTCCAGCTGCCCGCAGACAGACCTCCAGCAGCATTTCCTTGGCCTCAGCCCCGTCGTGTCTTCTCTGTTGGGCACTTGGAAAACACAAGGTTGCCATGGGTGAGTTGTGACCTTCTGGAAGGCAGCCTGCAGCCCAGCAGGACCCCCCAGGGAAGGACTCAAATGTCCTCAAGATGGGCTGCCCTGAAGGGAGGGCCAGGTCTTCTCCAGCCCCACACACTCTAGTGCCCAGTGCCCCAAAGGCTGGGAGGGGGTTTGGTTGCTTTTCCTCCATGGAAGAATCGGCATGGCAGGACCCATAGTGCTGGTGTCTCAGCTGAACCTGAATCCCCACCCCGCTGTTTGTTGGTCGGGCTGCTGGGAAGGCAACCGATGGCCAAGTGCTTGTGATGCTGAGGGTAGGGAGCAAGGCAGTGAGGGAGAGGAGACCACGGAGTTGCTCCGGGGAAGATGCTTGCACTGCAGGGGATGGCGGGGAGGTGCCTGAATCCCCCCTCCCACCACATTTCTGAGCTGTGCTCCCTCTCCCCCTCTGACAATGTCTCTGCTGCCTGGAGCTGTCTCTGCCGGGAACTGCTTCTCTGTGCCCAGGTCTCTGCCCTGTCAGTGCTCACAGAAAGACAGCCCCATCCCTTTCACTGTGTGCTCAGCTCTGCCCTGCAAACCCCTCCTGGCAGCGGGGAACTGCCCCGGGGGCATCTCTCTCTGTACAAGGGCTAAGGAGCAGCTCAGCTAGATAACTCCGAAAGAGAAGGGGCATCTCCGTGCCTTCTCAAGAGTGCAAAAATAAATTCCCATCTCCCACTGCCCACCCAGCCAACCAAGAGGACTACTCTCAAAGCACGGACTCCTTCCCTTTCAGGTAATCCCCACTTTGACCATCCTCTGGAAAAGTTTCCTTGGAAATGCCCTGGGGGTATTTGCAGGGACCCTCCGCAGAAGGACAGCCCTGGGCACCCCTGGCTGCAGACCCAGCTTTCTACCCCTGCAGTCATCCCCAAGACAAGGAAACCATCATTCCCTGTCCTACTGAAGTGCAGCAGGGAAGCCCTGCTCAAGAGCACGTCCTCCTCCTCTGCACTAGGGAAACGGTGAGAATCCTCCTGCCAGGTCCTACAGGCTGTGGGATGAACCAGGTCTCGGAGATGCCGCCAGGAACACCGGGTTCAGTGCCCTGCAGCCAGAGACTTACCGTAGAGAGGGCTGTGAAGATTTCTGCCCCAGTGAGAGCTCAGCCATCCTCCCACTCCACACTGCCTTTAACCTCTCCCTGCCTCGCTCCTCTCCCCTTGGTGCCTGCAGGCAGTGCCCTCAGCCCTGCTGCGCTTTGGGCAGAGCTGTCTCTCTGCTGTGCTGCCCGCTTGCCATAAGCTCCCCGCGTCCCAGGAGGACAACCCAGCTCAGCATTAGAGCACCAGCCCAAGGCATCTCTTTCTCGGCCCTCTTTGGACTCCTTTGAGATGTCCCTGGGGCTCCAGGGGAACCTGCTGTGAAACACGCTGAAGCAATCATTGATGTTCCCTCCCTCAGCTGGGGAGAGACACTGCTTTCCAACTGTGTCATTTCTCCTGTCAAAGACAGAGCTGCGCATGAGAATCGCCTTTCCTTGGCCCATCATCTGACAGGACAACCAGCCAGTGACAGGGAGGGATCTCCTTGACCCCTGCTGAGGCAAGGGATTCAGCTGACTCATTCGAGGCATCCCATCCTGAGCTGGAAGTCCTGGGGACTTCCTAGAAGAGGGCTCACCTCCCTCTCGTGCACAGCACCAGCCCACAGGAGGTGAGATTCCTCTTGCCTCCGTTCACGTGGGCACAAAACAGGCACCTGCATGGGAGCTGCTTCTCTCAGCTCCCATGCTAAGTAATGCTGATTGAGGGAGTTGTTCAGGTGGGAACACCTGGTGACATCTGAGGGGACACCAGAGGTTGTCCAAGTTATGGGCAGGTGACTGCAAGCTCTCAGGGAGCAGTGCTGAGAGACGGGGCAGTGTCTGGGGGCATCGTCTTGGAGCCCGGTGGGGAATTCCTTTGGTACACCGAAACGACAGCAGATGTTTACGTTTAGGACAACTAAAAAGTTCCCTTTTCCTGATGTCCACAGCAGTGCATAGAGGTAGTCAGGTGACCAAATGGAGCTAAGTCCGTCTCCTTCTCTTCTCCATCAGCTCTATTTCCTAGATCTCCATTGACTGTAATGGCAGTTGGCTCATGGACATCCCCCCATTGCTTCACCTAATTCAGGGCAGGTTCTCAATGGCCAAATACAGGCCTGTGGTGCTATGCGAGATGCCAGGGCTCTCCAGCACAACTGCGTGTGGCTGGTAGGGGCAGCACAGGACCTACGGGAAAGGCATCCACGTCCAGAGCGGTTGATCTCTTAGGAAAGCATCTTCCAAGCACAAGAACTCTCCAGACCGATAAGCAGGAAAACAACCAGACATTTCAGGAGAGCAGCTTGGCTAAAGAAGGAACTCATCAAGAAGCTCCATAGAAAAGAAAAGCATTCAGGATGTGGATGCAGGGACTCAAGGAGGAATTTAGAAATCGGGGTGATTTTAGGGAAGCCAAGGCCTCCTGAGTGTGGGCCCCTGCAAGAGGTTCAAGGGCATCCAGAGGAGCTGTTACTACTTCCAAAACAGTTAAAGAAAAAATCCAAGATACTGTGTGGTCACTGCTGAACTTAGTAAGAGCAAGTGTAGATAGATCTGAGATTATTCTCTATGCCTTCTTTGCCTTAGTCTTCCCCAGCAAGGTCTCCCAAGCCTTTGCTCCTTGAGGCAGGACTCTGGAGGAAAACAACCAGCAGTGGGCGTGGATCAATTCCGGTGTCACTGGAGCAAACTCAGTCCTTTCCAGTCCGTGGGGCTGGAGCGGCGGCATCCCAAGGAGCGAGCAGACCAATGTCAGAGTGAGGCCACTCTCAATCATCATTGGAAGGTCATGGAGACTGGGGAACTTCCTGATGACTGGGAGCACCCAAACATTGCATGCACCTTTCAAAAATGCCCAAAGGTTGAGCAGGCTGTGCCCCTGAGTGTGTCCGCTCGGATCCCCTTTCTGGGTGTCTGAAAGGCAGGCGACTGGATTTACCCACAGGAGATTGTGCCCGGCCAGCCTCTTTGCTTTTTCGGAAGGAAGGGCAGGATTGCTGGACAGGGGAGAGCAGTGGTGCTCTTCTACCTGGAGGTCAGCAAGGCTTTCAGCATCGTCCCCTGCAATATTCAGTAGTAGGATATTATGGCCTGCAAGGGGGGATAAGCAGATGGGTAAAAACCAGCTGGAGAGGTGAGCTTGGAGGTACATGGACAATACGTGGTCCTCTGCCTGGAGGCATCTAGCTAGTCGGGTCCTGCAGGGCTCTATTGGCAACCTGCCCTGCTTCATTTCTTTTTAATGACCTGGAGGAAATGCAAGAGTGATTTTTCATGACATTTGTAGAAGACATCACACTGAGGAGAGCAGACGCTACACTGGAGGGCAGGGTTGCCACCACAAAGGACATAGACAGGCCGGTGGCACGGACCAATAGGAACCTCATGGTATCCAATAAGGACAAATTCAAAGTCCTTCCCCTGAAGTAGACCAAAGCTCTGCAATGAGATAGGGCAGGGACTGCCTAGGTGAGTCCTTGGGTTTCATTAGGCAAAAGATGAGCCATCAACATGGAAGGCCAACAGCACGCTGGGCTGCACGAGCAGGAGCACAGCCAGGGGAAGTCATTATCTCCCTCTGCTTACCACTTGTTTCACCACACCCAGACTGCTTACCCAGGTTTTGGTGCCCCACAAGGCCAGAGAGACATTGGCAAACTGGAAGCAGTTCGGTAAAGGGCCACAAAGATGGTCAGGGCTGGAGCACTTGCCCTGTTAGGAGAGGGGGAAGGAGCTGGGCTTGTTCACCCTGGAGAATGGAGGGCTTTGAGGGCGAGGACCTAACAGCCTTGCACTGCCGACGGTGAGGTTTCCAAGAAGTCACTGTGGTGCAAGACAGGAGCACAGGAGGCAATGAGCTGAAGCACGAGAGGGTCAGGCTCAATACAGGGAGAAACCTTTGCAACATGAGGACAGTCAGACACGGGAAGCTGTTTCCCAGAGAGTGCGCGCTGCCTCCGTCCCTGGAAGTGTCTCAGACCCACCTGCATAAAACCATGAGCAACCCCATGTGACCCTGCTTTGAGTTGGCTTGTCTACAGACATCTTCCAAGGTCCCTTCCAGCCTGCATGACACTTCCATTCCTTCCCCTTCATGGCCGGAACATTAAGGAAAGCACTCAGGTTCCCTCTGGCTGTGGCAATAATTCCCATCAGGTACAAGGCTGCATCACCGGCACCCCAAAGAGCACCAATGACATCCTTGGCCTCCCCTTTCCTTTCCTGCTTGCCTTTTCCCCCCTCTCAAGTTCTTCACTGTTAGCACCCTCAGAGCTCCCAAAAAGTCCATCCGACCCTGGCTGGTTGGGAGGGAGTTAATTTTCTTCATCGCAGCCTAGTAAGGTACCAAGTTTTGGATTTGTGATTGAAAGAGTATTGATAACAAGCCGATGTTTTAGCTATTGCTGAGCAGTGCTTACACAACAGGAAGGCCTTCTCTGTTTCTCACGCTGCCCCGCCAGCAAGTGGGCTGTGGCTGGGCAAGAAACTGGGAGGGGATAGAGCTGGGACAGCTGACCCCAACTGACCAAAGGGACATTCCATACCGGATGACGTCATGCTCAGCAGTAAAAGCCTGGGGAAAGGAAGAGGAGCGGGGGCATTTGTGGTTATGGCATTTGTCTTCTCAAGTCACCGTTACATGTGATGAAGGCCTGGAAGCTTTAATGGAAATGGCTAAACATCCTCTGCCGATGGGAAGTAGTGACTGAATTCCTTTTTTGTTTTGCTTGCAAACGGAGCTTTGCTTCACTTATGAAACTCCCTTTATTTCAACCCATGAGTTTTTCTTGCTTTTACCGTTCTGATTCTCTTCCCCACGCTGCTGTTGGGGGGAGCGAACAAGTAACTGGGTGGGGGCTTAGTAGCTGGCTGGGGTCAGCCCACCACCTCTGTTAATCCTTTCCCTGTTGGCCATGCTTTTCTTCTTTTGTATCCTCCTTATGTGTTGCTGAGATGGTTGCTGTGGTACTTTCTACTCTGAAACAGACGGCCCCTTTCATCACCTGTAGCCTCCTGCAATTGCTCACATTGTTATCTTGTTAGAGTATCGGGCACCTGCACACATACTGTAATATCTTAGCTGCTGCCCTGCAGTGTTCCCAAGGAGAAGAGATTCAGCTGAAGCTGAGGGTCTCTACATCAGTCGCCCATGGGAGAATTCAATCCTTGGCACCCAAGAATGTTGCCTTTAGTAACTTCCTCTCCTCCCCAAACCTGAGCAAGCGATGGGAGGAAAGGAAGAAAGGAGAGGGGGTCATCACTGCTTTTTCAGTCCACCCAAAGCTGACTTTTGTCCTACTAGCAAAGCTTTAATTCAGGTTCATTTTGCTACCAAGCAGGGTTTTTGGGAAGTGTTCAGCTACTGCGTGCTGCTCTTTGCAAGGAATACAGAGGGTCTAGGAAAGCATCATCAAACATAAATAGCTGTCTGGCAGACATCTGTGGAGAAGAGGTGAATTTTACTGATGCAAATTCTTAATTAAGGAGTGCAACACCTCAAATGAACATAAGGGGACTGAGGCACCTAAATGCTGCTATGGATGTCTTAGATCGACATGCCACGGGATGAATAAGACCACCTAAATGAGGCTTCTGAATGGGTGGGTGATGCTGTCAATAAAGAAAACTAGACACTGTGGGAGAGCAATGAGGAAAGCCAATGTTCTGAATCAAGAGCTTGCTGGAAAGAGGCAAAAGGAAGGTTGGGTGTGGGTGAAAGCTACCCCATCCTCTCAGGGTAAGGTACGTGGTTCGGACATCTTCCTGAACAGCACCTCCTTCCCTGGCGGCTGATTCCCTGGACCCGCACCAGGCAGCAGCCAGGTTTCTCAGCAGGGCTTTCCATTTCCCCTTCCAGAAATGACCCTGGCTCTCCAGCCAACATTCATGGACCCCTAACTACCAGTTGAGAAAGCCCATGGTGTTGAGAGGAAGACCTCCCTGAGGCACATCTCTCCTTGAGTTCCAAGGGCTTGTGCAAGGCTCCTACGTTTGGTGCCTCCCTTTCTGTTGCAGAGCACCCTCTGGGCCCAGCTGGACAAGCCCTGCAGTGACAGGGCTGTGCCTGGGCACTGAGCCCTGCCTGGAAAGATGAGGAACGGTTCTCAACATTGAAAGAAGAGACGAGCACGTGTTCCATCAGCTGAGGTGCACTAACAGTTTTCATCCATAGGCAGTGTTTTCCCATGATGCCAACATGGACATTTCCAGCTCATGTGCTATGCTCTGGAGAAGAAATACTGATCTCCCCTATTCCCTCCACGGCACTGCTCTGCCCAGTATACTGTGTATCGGCTCTCACCACTCTTTCACATGTTTCCACATGTCCTGCTTGAACCGACCACTCCTAAAGGCACCTTTTCAGCAGACTGCCTGGGCGTGTGCATCTTCCAGTGTCCCTCCAGCTTCCCTCTTCCCATTGGTCTCTCCCCATTCAGACACCTCTCACCTACCCAGGCGCTGCCCTGAGCTTCAGGCAGTTTAAAGCTTGCCTTGCCTTTCAGCACTCTGCCTGATGGTCTCTTCAGCCACCTCCCCAACTGTGTTTCTGCTTGGTCTCCTCTGTATCTCACTGAAAGTGTTCCACTAAGGTTACCGACAGTGGAAAGTGGACTTCAGTGGAGGAAACGTGGACTTCATCTATTAGTTTTTACTGAGCTAGTCCTTTCGTTTTCTATCCTTTTTTATTATTATTATTATTATTTTTATTTTTTCTTGGCAGGTGAGAAACATTCTTCTGTGATTGTGTGCATCTGGTTCTTCAGAGAAAGCAGGTGGGAATTGGGGCAAATGAGCTGAATCATTCAGCTACAGACTTTAGTGGGAAAAGCTTCGATTTGAGACATCATGATGCGAGTCCCAGGAGGCCACTGAGAGAAATGAGTGGTGGAGGGGGGAGGAGAGGGAGCAGCAATGACAATGGGACACAGGACAAAGATGGCCCATTCAGTGTCTGACAGAAATGATCTTACCTTTCCTACATAGTCAGCCTTCATCAGGAGATGCTCTGGATTGGAGAAGGCTGATATCACTTGTTCTGTGAGCGGCAAATTAAAGAAAACTGGAAAAAGAAGGAATCCTGATTTATTGTTCCTTTTTCTTTCAGTCTTCTCTGCTTGGCTACTCTCCTGAAATTTCTCAGATTAGCCACACAGGAACTGAAGAATTAGGGAAAATTAGGCACAGAGACATGGCTTGTTAGGGTGTTTTGCATGTTAATGAGCCCTCTGGTGCCAAGTTCCTGAACTACAGAGACAAGCCTCTAAAGAAGTGGAAAGCCAAAGCAAACACCAAGTTTCTGAGGGTGCTGGGGCCCCACTGAGGGCCAGCACTGACAAAGCCATGAAGGGAACGACCAGGCAAGGTGTCTGTCTTGGGGGCTGGTTAAGCAAACACTTGGAGGCGCTGGTTGCAGGTGGCCAAGGCAATGTGCAGGTGGCTCTGATGCCACGTAAGCCCTTGGTGTCTGTTCCTCACCAGAATGGCCAAGCCCTGACCCCCAGGGCCTGGGAAAGGAGATCCTTTTCCTCACGTGTTCCTCAGGGGAATACCTAGGGCTAGTGTGAGCTAGTGTGTGTGTGGGGGGGTGGTGGTGTGTGTGTGGGGGTGTTAGGTGCCAGGTGCTTTTGCTTTAATCATAAAGCTGTGGTTTTCTGGGCATGTGGCAATGCCTGTGAGTTCCCCCAAACCCATCCAGCTTCTTTCATAGTCAGGCTAATGATCCTCAATCACCTAAGATGTCCCAGTCCCAAACTTGCGTCCTCAGTTTGGCTCCATATCCCAGCACTGCACTGCACGTCCTCATTCTGCTGCTACCCTAAACCCAAACCTCAGTCTCTTCCACATTAGCATGACCAGCCCATGCTCTTACAGGTCCTTTTCTTGTCTTTAACACACACCCCACTACACACACACTGCTCCCTCCCTGCGCTCCCACGGCTCTCAGAAAACCTTCCTTCTTCCCCTGCAGCAATGGGCCATTGCTCTAGGAGGTTCATGTGTTTTCCAGACTCATGGATGTTTTCCTGAAGTGTAGGCAAGTGTGGAGAGTGAAGGAGGGGAAGAGAGGAAGGTCAGCTCATGGGGCGTGATGAGCACTGTCCAGCCACCCCTCACACAACTGGCATTCTCCATCTCCAAGGCTGAGGCACGCACACATGCTGGAAACTTCTCTGTCCTTCCTGCTTTGTGCAGGGGCTTTCAGCCACATTCCCAGGGCACACCTACTCCTCCTCCACCAACAAACACCAAGTGCTTTCCGTTTCTGGGCTCAGACATGGTTGTAAGGATTTGCTGAAGGCCTCAACCCAACACCTTGCTCCTCGCTGAGTTCCCTCCACCCTCTCTCGCATCCCGACACACGACCAATCACTGCCGAATCACTAACTGCAAAGTTCAGAAGCTCTCAAGGCTTTCCATCTCATCCTCAGGGGGTGGCCACGTTTCTCCATTCACCATCCATGCGTCCTACAAACACCAGTTGAGGAAGCATGTCTTGGGGAGGGGGGACCTCCCTGAGGCACCTCTGTGCTCTTTGAGGTCAAAGTGCTTGTGCAAGGCCTTGGGAGGAGTTCCTTTGGTGTCCACATTTATATTGCAGATGATTGGTCTGCAATGGGCAGGGAATGAGACAGAGCTGCTGTCAGGAATGACGAGGGAGGGGAGATTCAGTGCACTGGGTGTGGCTGGGGTGGAGCTAATTTTCTTCACGGCAGCTCGTATGGTGCTGTGTTTGGATTTGTGTGCTGTGTTTTGGATTTGTGATGAAAACAGTGTTGATAACACAGCGATGTTTTAGCTATGGCTGAACACTGTTTGCACAGTGCCGAGGCCTTCTCTGTTCCTCACACTGCCCCGGAGGACAGATTGCCCAGGAAGAAGTACATGGGAGTGTGCAGATGCTGGTCTGCCACCACCAGCACGATGATGAGGATGTTCCTAACCACAGCCACTGAGTAAATCATGAGTGTGAGGAGGAGAAGTGGTGTGTGGAGTTCAGGGACATTTCCCAGTCCCAGCAGCAGGAGCTCCCTTGGTGATGTCCAGCTGTCTGGTTGTCTTTCCCTCCTACAGCGTTTTTTGTGTTAAATTAAGGAAGAGTTGGGGTGGACTTTACTGCTTAAAAAAAGAAACAAAGAAAGAAAAACCAAACCATTTTTTTCCTTTGTTCACAGTTTGGTTTTGCCCCTGCACACACCATGAGGAGAGACGCAGGTTCTTCCAGAGGACAAATCTGCTCATCCCAAAGCCAACGCCTTCTAATCACAGTGGTGATTTGCCCCATGGAGCTGCCTCTTCCTCACTTTGGACTACAGAACACCCTGCGTGTTTGCTCATACTGAGACATTGTGTGTTCCTGTGAACACAGGTTTTCCCAGTACAACCCAGAATAGCTCTGGAGGACACAGGTCCTTTGCTCTTTGGCGAGAGAAAGATGTGTCAGGGAAGACAATGACCGTGCTGTGAAACAAGCCTTTTCTGTGAAAAAGTTAAGGCAGCTATGCCTTCTCCAAGAAGGAGAAGCTTGGGAAATTACAAGGTGAGTGGTGTCAGCTCGTGGAAACAGTTGCTTTAGGAGAGGATTCCCCACCCTGCCCCACCCCAGCCCTAAACAAGCCCTAAACAGTTTCTTCCATTGACAAGAAGCAGGTGAAGAGTTCTTGCCTTCGATGAACATGGGATTGTGCAGTGGGACAAGCGCAGAGGATGCCTGAACCTACCTTGTGTGTCAGACTGCAGAGATCAAAAAAAACCCCAACCACAAGCCAGGAGGAAGGAAAAAAAGGGGATGTCGGGGGAGCTGTGGGTCAAGCAGGCAGCGTGAAGGAGAGTTTGTGCAGGCAAGAACGGAAAGGGACTTCACATCTTTCCCTCCTCAGCAGCAGTTCCTGAGAACCTCGGGGCTGCCTCCCTGCACATCCCAGCCCAGCAGCAGGACCTCAGCACAGCCAGCTGTGCTCCTGGGGCTCCCTGCTCAGCACTGCCAGCAGCGGGAGGGAGTCCCCAGGGTGCCTGCTGGTGAGGTGGTACAGGAGAAGGGTCGGGGCCTCAGGCCATGCCCAGCACCTGCCTGAGGGCATGGCTGGGAAAGTCCGTGCCCACTGAAATACTTGTTCCCCTAAACACTCTTACACTCACCTCCCAGGCTGGGACGAATTACTTTGCCGTTTGATAATGACGGGGGGAACAGGAAAGGTTTCCAGAATCACTACACCATGATGGAAGTTCCCAACTCTCCCCTCTGCAGAACTGTTAGAAAAAAGGAGGGGTGGAGACAAAAAAGCTTGCATGATTTTGAGGAGAGAACAGAAAGGAAGAGGGAAATGATACAGTCCTGAGGGCAGAGAAGCGAAGCGCTGAGGCAATCCACCCCCCCAACTGAGGTCTTCCAAACTTTCACTGCACAAACACTCAGAAGCAAAATAAACACCACGGGGCCTCAGGACATCCAGCACCCACCCGCAATGCTCAGCAGGAAGGGGTGACCTCTGCGCTGATGGTGCCTGGGAACAAAGACCATGGTTGGGCTCTCACCCTCTGCCGCTTCCCTCCCATGTCCTTCCCTTCCTCAATCTCTCTGCCCACCCTGAGCCAGGTTTCATGCTCTGCTCTGCCCTTGTCCTCTTCTCCCAGCGGTTCCTGTGGGGAGTCTTGAGCAGCACCCAAATGCTCCCTGCTCTGCACAGTGCCCGGGGGTTTATAGCACCAAGGATTCCTTTAAGGACCCAGGCACACCTCGGCTCTCCCCAGGGGCTGCAGACAGGGAGCATTGCTTCATTGGCTCTCAAAGGAGGCTGAACCTTCTGAACTGCTGGCACGTTTGTAAATGCCTCTGGCCAGGCCTGCCTTTCCCCATAACTCTGAGTCCTTCGAACTCCGGCTCAGGCTTCTCTAGAAAGGAGCTGGAGGCAGAACAATCATTAGGGCTCAGCCAAACTCATGACACAACCCCAGAAGGGTTCCCAAGAAGAAGATCCCAGACACCTCCCTGCAGCAAACATTAAAAAAACCCTCACACTGCTGTACTAGTTTTTCAAAAACAGTTTTCAAGTAGCAAAGATGGCTAAATCCTTAAATGGTGAGAGCCAAGTTAGAAAGAGAGAAGAAAAATAAGTGAAGCTGTATTGTCCATATTCCCCAATTGTCTGCCAGTAAAGAGAAAGCCCCACAGCCTGTGGGATGCTTTCATTAGTGGGCCCTATGGGAAGCCGGGTTTCTTGGGCCTCTTGGCTCAAGCCTGCTGCATTCACATTTCAAGCAAGGGAAAATGTTCCAGTTCAGGAATGCAACTCGTGCCCATCCTGCCTGGAGATCCAGGACAGTCGTGTCACGCAATAGCCAGTGTCAGAAGGAAGATGGAGGTAGTGTGAACTGAAATGGTTTGGGCTCAAATGGCAGCTCAGATCATGAGCTGGCAGGACAAGAGTGGCTGCAGTTAGACAGAAATGACTTGACATGACTGTGAGTTCAGATGGAGTTGGCAGAGTTTCTCACACAGCTCACTGAGGAGGGCAGGGTCTCAGGGAGAGGGGAGAAGGCTTCATTTTCCCAATCCCAGGACACTACCCAAAACATCCTTCCTTGGCCTCTGCTATCCCATGTCTTGAGAAGCAAACACGGTGGAGCTTCTTTCAATAACCCTTCAGGTGTTGGTGAAATTTTCCTGAGAGTATCAGTATCTACAAAGGCCAGAGATGAGTATCTCTGGGCAATGCCAATTAAATCAGGGTTTCCAATGTAAGCCATTATACCCCGTCCTCAAGGACACATCTAAAACGGTTCATAGGAAGGGTGGTCTTGCAAAGGTCGCCCTTTGTGTCCCCGGGGGCATGGACACTGCTGGTTTTGCTCTCCAGAGTGGCAGAGGCTGGACCCCCTTCTCAGGACAGACTCCTTGCCAGGAAGCCACTTGCCTGGTTCTTACTGGCACTTCACTCAGCATCTGTTTTGAAATGTTTGGTGCTTTTCTGGGACTCCTTTTTCTGCTCCGAAGATCACAAAAGATGGAAAGGGGCTCAGCAGCAGTGATCCCTTTCTGGCTGGGTCTGATCCCCACCCCAACCAGCATGGCCAGTGCAGGCTCACCCCGTGGCCAAAGGGCACCACAGCCCCCTCGCTCTGCAGAGTGCACCGCCAGCCTGGGGCCCTGCAGGGACCATGGGGAGGGAAGCAGGAACGGCCGGCCAGGCCAGCATGGACACACTTACCTGAGGAAAGGCTCTCTGGAGAGCAGGGATGACTGTGGAGAAGAGCAAGGGAGCATTTGTGTGCCTGCAGGGAGGAATCCGTGAGAAAGAGAAACTTCTTTCTGCAGGCACCTGCTCAGGGCAGGCTGCTCTGTCCCCTGGCCAGGACTCTTGTGCTGGCCTGTGGAGAGGGGCTGAGATGGAGGGGGCAGTCAGTCTGTGATGGGGATCTCCTGGACCCAGGACCAGGAGTCCTGCAGTTTCACTGTCTTCCATTTCCTCATGCCACGGTGAGCGTCCAGCCGTGGGGCTGCCCCCCAGGAGCTGCTGTGCCCTTCACAGGGTCTGGGGCTGTGGGGGGACTGTTCTCCTTTCCAGGTGAACCCCCGCCAAGTTGAAGGCCCAGGGGTGGTTCTGAGGTGACATGCTGCTTGGTGTCAGGTCTGCTCCAGAGGAGACAGGGCTGAGCAGGGTGTCCATGAGCGTGGCCTGCCCTCCTGCCTGCCACAGCAGGTTGGGTGGCTGTAACAGAGGGGTCCTCAGAGCCAGCACCCAGACATGTCCCTTCCACCTGCCTCAGCCCTCCCTTTTTTCACACAGGCAGTCCATGACTGACTAGGTGTCCTGGTTTCGGCTGGGACAGAGTTAACTTTCTTTTTAGTAGCTGGTACAGTGCTGTGTTTTGGATTTAGTGTGAGAATGATGTTGATAACACTCTGATGTTTTAGTTGTTGCTAAGTAGCGCTTATCTTAAGCCAAGGACTTTTCAGTTTCCCATGCTCTGCCAGCAAGCAGGTGTGCAAGAAGCTGGGAGGGAGCATAGCTGGGGCAGCTGACCCGAACTAGCCCAAGGGGTATTCCATACCATGGAACGTCATGCCCAGTAGAGAAAGAGGGGGGAGTTGGCCGTGAGGCACGGATCGTGGCTCGGGAACTAACTGGGCATTGGCCAGTGGGTGGTGAGCAATTGCATTGGGCATCACTGGTTTTTTTCTCCCCCCCTCCTTCTTTTTGTTGCATTCCTTGTCATTACTATTATTATATTTCATTATTACTATTGTTAGTATTATATTTTACTTTGGTTATTAAACTGTTCTTATCTCAACCCACGAGTTTTACTTTTTTTTCCTTTGCTTTCCTCCTCTTCACCCCACTGGGAGGGGGAGGGGGAAATGGCTGCGTGGTGCTGAGTTGCTGACTGGGGTTAAACCACAACAGCCTTTTTGGCACCCAACGTGGGGCCCGAAGGGTTGAGATAACGACAGATCTGGTCAGAGTGTGTTAAAACAAACTTGTTGTAAGTATTCATTGTATTGGTTTGATAGTTACTGGTTACAATGTGGGTTCGTTTGCTCTCAAAGTTGGTGTTGTGGTTCTTGAAGTTGAGTTATGTAATGCCCTACTTGCAGTGTATGCTCCCTGTTGTGCTGTTTATCATCTGTGGGAACCGGGCTAGAGTTATCACGTTGTTGTTGTTTGTAACACTGGTTTATGATATGATAGAAGTGCAAGCCGTGAAACTAATCGGGTGTTTGTACTCGGCATTGTTGTCACCTCTGTATTTCGGGAGCTGCCTATGGGAGACTGTTAATAATTGTACCTTTTACCTTTTCTCCTCTGGGAACCAATCTGTGGAGGAGAGATCTCCGTACTTCGGGTGCTATCTCCTAGAGAATATTAATAACTGCACTTTCTACCTTTTCTCCTCGGGGAGCCAACCTGTTGGGGAGACATCTTCCCACATCTTCCCTTTCTCTGCCAGGTTAATTGCAATAGCATTGAAGGAGTTTGTAAATTTTGAATATCCTTGGGATGTTGAACTTAGTATGGTCCTATTGCTAGGAATCAGCCTGTTCCTGAATGTGATTCAGATCTTGCCTAGGGTTAAACAACTATTTAAAAATACCACCCAGAGATCAGCCTCCACGACTGCAGCTACTCCAACTCTGGCGACAGGCACTACGGCCACTCAGACTCTGGCAACAGGTACTGCTGCTACTCAAACCCCAGCGACAAGCAGTGTGGCTACTCAAACCCCAGCAACAGGCACTGTGGCAACTCAAACCTTGGCAATGGATGATGCAGCTGAACTAGAGAATCAACCGGTGCCAATATCAATCATCGCCCCTATACAGAAGAGGAAATATACAAAAAAAAGAGTTCGCTTAGCGAAGGATGAAGGTGAAGCAGGGTCATCACGAGAACAGGAGGAAGAGGCAGAACTGGAGATAATCGCCTGGTCACTATCCCTGAGTGAGCTGCGAGATATGCGCAAAGACTTCAGCTGTCATCCAGGCGAGCACATTATCACCTGGCTGCTCCGATGCTGGGATAATGGGGCAAGTAGCTTGGAATTAGAGGGTAAGGAGGCCAAGCAGTTGGGATCCCTTTCTAGGGAAGGGGGCATTGACAAGACAATTGGAAAAAACCGCAAGCCCTCAGCCTCTGGAGGAGACTTCTATCAGGCATGAGGGAAAGGTACCCCTTCAAGGAAGATGTTGTATGTCACCCAGGCAAGTGGACCACCATGGAGAGAAGTATCCAGTACCTGAGGGAATTAGCCATGCGGGAGATGGTTTATTATGACCCAGATGATGGGCAGTTACCCACAGATCCAGATGAAGTCCAATGTGCACAACCCATGTGGCGGAAGTTTGTACGAAGCACACCATCATCATATGCCAATGCATTGGCAGTAATGGACTGGAAAGACGAGGAGGGGAAAGACGAGGAGGGACCGACAGTAGATGAATTGGCTCGCTGACTTCAGCAGTACGAAGAAAGTCTCACTTCCTCCCTCGTAGCGGCTGTGGAGAAACTGCCAGACATACTAGCCGAGAAATGGTCCCAAGAGTTGCAGCGATTTGAGGATAAGTTTGGCCGCCCACCTGTACGGACCAATACCTCAGCTATTAGGAGAAGGTATTCTTCTGGGCAAGAGAGAGGAGAGAGAAGGTATATACCACGGGGTACCCTGTGGTTTTACCTGCTTGACCACGGAGAGGATATGAGGAAGTGGGATGGAAAACCTACCTCGGTCCTAGATGCACGGGTACGTGAATTGCGAAGACAACCAACCACAAATGAGGGTTCTTCCAGGAAAATGGTTGCTTCAGCCTCCAGCGAGCACTGCGAGCAGTGTGGCCGACAGAGTGGAAGGGCTGATCTTACTCCTGATTCTATGAAAAGGAACTCTAATCCGTTTTTACAATAAGTGAGTGGAGACTCTTATGACCAGGACTAGAGGGGCCCTGCCTCCAGCCAGGCGGAGGAAAGGGACAACCGGGTTTACCGGACTGTGCGGATTCGATGGCCTGGCACATCAGATCCACAGGAGTATAAAGCTCTGGTAGACACCAGTGCACAGTGTACTCTAATGCCATCAAGCTGTAAAGGGGTAGAAGCTATTTGTATTTCTGGGGTGACAGGGGGATCTCAACAGCTAACTGTATTGGAGGCTGAAATAAGCCTAAATGGGAATGAGTGGCAAAACCACCCCATTGTGACTGGCCCAGAGGCTCCGTGCATTCTTGGCATAGATTATCTCAGGAGAGGGTATTTCAAGGACCCAAAGGGGTATCGGTGGGCCTTTGGTATAGCTGCCTTGGAGACAGAGGCAATTGGACAGTTGTCCACCTTGCCCAGACTCTCTGAGGACCCTTCAGTTGTGGGGTTGCTGAGGGTCGAAGAACAACAGGTGCCGATCGCTACTACAAGGGTGCACCGGCGGCAATATCGTACCAACCGAGACTCCCTGATCCCCATCCATAAGCTGATTTGTCGACTGGAGAGCCAAGGAATGATCAGCAGGGCTCGCTCACCCTTTAACAGCCCCATTTGGCCAGTGTAAAAGTCTAATGGAGAATGGAGACTGACAGTAGACTATCATGGCCTGAATGAAGTCACACCACCGCTGAGTGCTCCCATGCCAGACATGCTAGAACTTCAATATGAACTGGAGTCAAAAGCAGCTAAGTGGTACGCCACAAGGGATATTGCTAATGCATTTTTCTCAATCCCTTTGGCAGCAGAGTGCCGGCCACAGTTTGCTTTCACTTGGAGGGGCGTCCAGTACACCTGGAATCGACTGCCCCAGGGGTGGAAACACAGCCCCACCATTTGCCATGGATTAATCCAGACTGCACTGGAAAAAGGTGAAGCTCCAGAACACCTGCAATACATTGATGACATCATCGTATGGGGCAACACAGCAGAAGAAGTTTTTGAGAAAGGGGAGAAAATAATCCAAATCCTTCTGAAAGCTGGTTTTGCCATAAAACAAAGCAAGGTGAAGGGACCCACACAGGAGATTCAGTTTTTAGGAATAAAATGGCAAGATGGACGTCGTCACATCCCAATGGATGTGATTAACAAAATAGCAGCTATGTCCCCACCGACTAGTAAACAGGAAACGCAAGCTTTCTTAGGTGTTGTAGGTTTTTGGAGAATGCATATTCCAAATTATAGTCTGATTATAAGCCCTCTCTATCAAGTGACCCGGAAGAAGAACGATTTTAAATGGGGCCCTGAACAACAACAAGCCTTTGAACAGATTAAACGGGAGATAGTTCATGCAGTAGCCCTTGGGCCGGTCCGGGCAGGACCAGATGTTAAAAATGTGCTCTACAGTGCAGCCGGGGAGAATGGCCCTACGTGGAGTCTCTGGCAGAAAGCACCCAGGGAGACCCGAGGTCGACCTCTAGGGTTTTGGAGTCGGGGCTATCGAGGATCTGAGGCCCACTATACTCCAACTGAAAAGGAGATCTTAGCAGCATATGAAGGAGTTCGAGCTGCCCCAGAAGTGGTTGGTACTGAAACACAGCTCCCTGTTGGCACCCCGACTGCCAGTGCTGGGCTGGATGTTCAAAGGGAAGGTCCCTTCTACACATCATGCAACTGATGCTACGTGGAGTAAGTGGGTTGCACTGATCACACAACGAAGTCGAGTAGGAAACCCCAGTCGCCCAGGAATTCTGGAAGTGATCACGGACTGGCCAGAAGGCAAAGATGTTGGAATATCACCAGAGGAGGAGGTAACGCGTGCTGAAGAGGCCCCATTGTATAATAAACTGCCAGAACATGAGAGGCAATATGCCCTGTTCACTGATGGGTCCTGTCGCATTGTGGGAAAGCATCGGAGGTGGAAGGCAGCTGTATGGAGTCCTATACGACAAGTTGCAGAAACTGCAGAAGGAGAAGGTGAATCGAGTCAGTTTGCAGAGGTGAAAGCCATCCAGCTGGCTTTAGACATCGCTGAACGAGAAAAATGGCCAATACTTTATCTCTATACTGACTCATGGATGGTGGCAAATGCTCCGTGGGGGTGGTTGCAGCAATGGAAGCGGAGTAACTGGCAACGCAGAGGTAAACCCATCTGGGCTGCTGCATTGTGGCAAGATATTGCTGCCCGGCTAGAGAACTTGGTTGTGAAAGTACGTCACGTAGATGCTCATGGACCTAAGAGCCGGGCCACTGAAGAACATCAAAACAATCAACAGGTAGACAAGGCTGCTAGGATTGAAGTAGCTCAGGTGGATCTGGATTGGCAGCATAAGGGTGAATTATTCATGGCTCGGTGGGCCCACGACACCTCAGGCCATCAGGGAAGAGATGCAACATATAGATGGGCTCGTGATCGAGGGGTGGACCTGACCATGGACACTATCGCACAGGTCATCCATGAATGTGAAACATGCGCTGCAATTAAGCAAGCCAAGCGGTTAAAGCCTCTTTGGTATGGAGGACGATGGCTGAAATACAAATATGGGGAGGCCTGGCAGATTGACTATATCACACTCCCACAAACCCGCCAAGGCAAGCGCCATGTGCTTACAATGGTGGAAGCAACCACTGGCTGGCTGGAAAAATATCCCGTGCCCCATGCCACTGCCCGGAACACTATCCTGGGCCTTGAAAAGCAAATCTTATGGCAACATGGAACCCCAGAAAGAATTGAGTCAGACAATGGGACTCATTTCCGGAACAATCTCATAGACACCTGGGCCAAAGAGCACGGCATTGAGTGGGTGTATCACATCCCCTATCATGCACCAGCCTCTGGGAAAATCGAGCGATACAATGGACTGTTAAAGACTACATTGAGAGCAAGGGGTGGTGGGACCTTCAGACATTGGGATACACATCTAGCAAAGGCCACCTGGTTAGTCAACACTAGAGGGTCTGCCAATCGAGCTGGCCCTGCCCAGTTAGAACTTTTACGTACAGTAGAAGGCTATAAAGTTCCTGTAGTGCACATAAAAAATATGCTAGGAAAAACAGTTTGGGTTATTCCTGCCTCAGGCAAAGGCAAACCCATTTGTGGGATTGCTTTTGCTCAAGGGCCTGGGTGCACTTGGTGGGTGATGCAGAAGGATGGGGAAGTCCGATGTGTGCCTCAAGGGGACTTGATTTTAGGTGAGAACAGCCAACAGATTAAATTGTATGATATCAATTGCTATATAATCTTGCCACTCTATGTCATCATTATTATAATTGTTATATGCTATATTAATGGTATTACAGTAAGAATTACTTAGATTAATGAAGAATGAACTTTGACAAAAACTGAGTGAAGTGCAGTAGGGATGGAACCAGGACTGACTTCAGCATGCAACAATCCGACACCACACACCATCCTCCTGCTGCGCCCAATGTCACCCGCCTACCACACCACACCGAAGCCCAATCCTGTTCTGCCGACTGAGCGGACTTTGCATCATCCCTCCTGCCCAGACAGACTGTTACGATAGATGGAGCTCAAAGTCATGGACTGAATGAACTCAACAGACATTTGATAGAGATGGCCCATAGACTGTGGGAATGATATCTGTGTGTATATATTAAAAGACAGGAAAAGTGAGGGTGATTAATTGGAGATGTATCAGAAAGTGTGGGATCTGGGCATAACATAAATGGTATAGAATAAAGGGTGGATATTGTCCTGGTTTCAGCTGGGACAGAGTTAACTCTCTTCTTAGTAGCTGGTACAGTGCTGTGTTTTGGATTTAGTGTGAGAATAATGTTGATAACACTCTGATGTTTTAGTTGTTGCTAAGTAGCATTTATCTTAAGCCAAGGCCTTTTCAGTTTCCCATGCTCTGCCAGCAAAGCAGGTGTGCAAGGAGCTGGGAGGGAGCATGGCCAGGGCAGCTGACCTGAACTAGCCCAAGGGGTATTCCATACCATGGAACGTCATACCCAGTATATAAAGACGGGAGAGTTAGCCGGGAGGTGCGGATTGCTGCTCTGGCATCGGTCAGCGGGTGGTGAGCAATTGCATTGTGCATCACATGTTTTTTTCCTTCCCATCCTCCCTCCTTTTTTTTGTTCTATTCCTTTTCATTACTATTATTATTATTATATTTCATTATTATCATTGTCAGTATTGTATTTTACTTGAGTTATTAAACTGTTCTTATCTCAACCCACGAGTTTTACTTTTTTTTCCTTTCCTCCTCCTCACCCCACTGGGAGGGGGGAGGGGGAAGTGCCTGCGTGGTGCTTAGTTGCTGACTGGGGTTAAACCAGGACAGGCTTGGATAGCAGTTGTCATGTCCATTCCACCCGAGTACATGATGGGACAGCCACAGGCACATGGCTTGGTTGCATCTATATGAGGAGCTGAAAGGCCAGCAGCAGTCATGTGGTTTAGAAGATCCTGGTGAGGTTACTTCTCTCTGGTCAGGTGAAAGGCCACAAGAAGGCTAACGGGTTGGGTTGCCTGCTTGAAGGGTCCTTTCTGAGATGGTCAAGCTTTCCGTGGTAGTGGAAAAAGCAGGAGAGAGAAAAAAATATCACGAAGTGCAACTTAGAAGGTAGAGACTGGCTATCAGGAGGAAGAAGGGTCACTGCTGTGTCACTCGAAGGGTACTGCTGTGGTGCAAGAGGTCACCCAGAGGGAGCGTGGATCAGCCCATGGCTTTGTGTTTCAAGGAAAAGCCGGCGATGAGTCGAGAGACATCAGTGAAGGTACAGAAATGCCAGGGTGAGAGCAAGGCGGGAAATAAAGACGGATGTCTGCAGCCTAGAGGAGAATGACGTGCAGGCATGGGACAGTGTGGGACAGCCTGCAGTAGAGATGGTCAAGTGCTCTGGCAAGGCTGAAAGGCCCAAAGGAACCCAGGTCTTTGTCCCCTTGGCCATGGCAGTTGCTTCTGCCACTGAGGCCTAGCAGGAGGAACTTTATTGTGAGGTTCTGAACTTTGGTTCTTCCTCATCTCTGCTTGGGGAGACCGGGAGGTGTGGCACAGTTTTCGTACACTTGGCATTGCTCACCCTCACATCCCACTGCCCCCAGGAAGAGCCCTTAGCTACACATGAGGGACAGGACCTGCCTTCCCATGGCCTGGGGATCAGGGCTTGGCCTTTGTGCTTCATAAGACAAAGCAAGGGTTTTCTCAGCATTACAGCCACCTGCACAGTGCCTTTGCCTACCTGCAATCACAGCCTCCAATTCTCTGCTCTAACGAGTCCCTGGGGAGGCTTTGTCAGTTAAGGCCCTCAGTGGGGCCAATCAGTGCTTCAAGGTACTTTGGGTTTTGCTTCTGACTTGGACTTCTTGAGAGGTTTGTTCAATCTCCTCCCAGTGTCTGAGGTTCATGGATTCAGTACCAAATACATCATGGGGCTCATTAAAATACAGAAAGCCTAATGAACTATTTCTCTTCCTAATTTTCTTCAAGTCTTCAAGACTTGTACAGCTAATTGGAGTCATTTCATACTGTAGAGAAGGAGGAAGATTTCAAAGTGCACCTAATAAGAATGAGGTTTTTTTAAAGTATATTTTTAATTACTTTTCAGTTTAAAGAAGAGGTGATAGAAGCTTTCTCTCATTAATATTGATGCAGAGTGTCTCCTCAGGAGGTCTGGACAGGTAGGAAAAGCAGTCCCTTGAGGTCTGACACTGTATGGAGAACTTTGCTCCTCACCTCCCCAGCCTCACCATTTCTGACATTGGCCACCTGGGACTCGCATCACTCTTCCTTGCATCAGACTTCTCCACTGAAGTCTGCAGCTGGATGTTACAGCTCCTTTGCACCATCTCCCGCCTGCTCTCCTTAGAGAACTGGCTGCACACAGGCACAGAAGATTTTTTCCTATTTGTAAGACAAGAAAAGTAAAGCATGATCAGTTTTCATAAACAATCAAACACACTCTGTAACCATAGGCTCAGTACAAGCTGCCTCTAGTGAGGTTGCCTTTTTACAAAGGATAATCTTGTCAGAAATGTTTTAGATGGGTAGATACAAAAAGCTGGATAGAAACATAACTAAAAAGTTGGCTACAGAGAGAATTAGACTACTGAAAGAGAGGCCAACTTTTACTCCTGGAACCTCCAAGCAGCAGCATAGGTGAGAGGGATGGGAATGAACAAAGAGTGAGGGGA
Organism: Gymnogyps californianus; assembly: GCF_018139145.2. NCBI lineage: Eukaryota > Metazoa > Chordata > Aves > Accipitriformes > Cathartidae > Gymnogyps > Gymnogyps californianus. Next base: position 186,723 of record NW_026114191.1, on the reverse strand, counting down.
GGAGAAAAAGTGGAGAATAATGGAAAGGGCCTTTGCCTCGGCCGTCTGCATCTGACAAGATGACTTCAGAAATGCTCATTGTATCTGGACAGGTGCAAGTATATGAAAGATCAGAGAAACTAAATACACCATATAACAGGCAAAATGGTGGTAAAGGAGTTACAGGGGAAGACTGATATTTCTTTGGAATATCCCTTTTGAAATGGGATTAGTAGAGGTCTCTTGTGAGTGAGGACATGCCAATGCTGCACCCATCTTTGAAAGGGGCCAAAAGTGCAACCCAGGGAACCACAAGCTGTACAAGCTTGCTTTGGTGAGGAGTGGGCCATCAATGAGAGGCCTCTTGAGGGACATTTCTGGGCACCTAAAAGAGAAGAATGTGTCCAAAAGCAGGCAGCATGGACTGACTTACCAATGGTAAAGCATGCCTCAGTAAGGCAGTGGTGACAGTAAGGAAAGTTCACAGGTTTCCTGTGACCATGGAAGTCAGATGTTCATATAGTCAGAGCAGCTGCAGCTTTCTTGTGCTGCTCCAGGCTGTGTGGCTCAGATGCAGGGCTACTTGACAGGTATCCCCAAACAGCCCTGATCATTTCCTTTGCTTCCCCATTCATTCCCTTTTCACTCTTTCCCACCTCTCCACTCCTACTCTTTAACCAACCTTATCCCACTCCCTTGCAAAAAGTCGACCCCTTTTCACCATTTCCCCACTGGCGCTGCATTTCCTCACTTTGCACCCTCCTTTCTTGTTTCTGAGATGGTTATCTCAGTGCTTTCTACCTTGATTAGCAACTCCATGACACTACTACTCTTTTCTTATCTGTAGTGTCCTGTTGCTACTTAAGTTCTGGTCTTGTTAGAGGCATCATGCCTCAGGAGGGACATCAGCAGATGTACTTTGAATGCCTGCCTGCTGGAGGTTCAGTCCAGAGGGACCTTGACCCCCCTGGGGATTTGGCCAACAGAAACCGGAAGGTTGAGAAGGAAAAGCTGCAGAACAACTCCAGGCAGCAGCACAGGCAGTGAGCACAGCAGCTAAGGAGTGCCCTGAGGAGAAGGGCCTGCGAGTCCTGATGGCTGCCATATGAGCCAGTGGGCTTTGCCTTTCAAAAGGAAAATGGAGAGACTGGAGAGGGTGCGGAGGAGGCCCTGCCAAGATGGAGTGAGGAGCCTAAAGCAGGAGCTGTGAGGAGAGTCTGAGGGAACTGGCCTCTCTAGCCTGCTGAAGTGGAGGCACGGGGCAACCTCATAAGAGCCTACACCTTACGTGGAGAGATGATGGAGCCAAGCTCTCTTCTGCAGTGGCCAATGATATGACAGAGGCAACAGCCACAAACTGCCTCTTGGGAGCTTCAGGCTGAGCCTCAAGAAAAAGAAAATGGACTAGGAGGAGCGTTGGTATGATCTCCACCTTTGGAGCTCTTCAGGTTTCTGCTCCACAGCCACAGCCAGCCTGGAGGCTGGACTAGAGACCCTCAGAAGACTCTTTCCCACCAACCCTTCCAAGAGCCTGTGCCTTCACCACATGCCCTCTGAGAAAAGATGAAGGTGGAGGTGAGGGTCTCTGCATCATATGCTCATAGGAAATTCAGGGTGGAAGGCAGCTAAGGAGGTTGGTAGTGCAACGCCCAGCTCCAAGCAGGGCAAGCTCTGAGGTCAGACCAGGTTGCTCAGTACATGCCAGCATCCAGAGAGAGAGCTTAAACGTGAAGCAGGCACCTAGGCCACCATTACAGACATGGAGATGAGGCATTTGACCAGCTCCATCAACACAGCTGACAGTATGCCATGCCTCCTGAGATTCCTGGGAACATCCACCTGCTTGTCCAGAGGAGTGCGTTCCTTCTGCAAGTTTCCTGGCATAGCTGCAGAGCATGGGGTGCTTTAGGTGAAACAGAATTGAAAGAAAGCCTCTGCCTTGGGTACTCTCAACTGAATTGCTGAAAGAGGGGATGGAGGGATCTCAGCATTTGCAGGTTCCTGTGGGAGATGTAAGGCCTCCAAGAAAGGAGCTGAAGAGAACACTTTAGAACTAGCATAGCCTTTAGATCATTTTGGATGTGATGGCTCTGCTCCCCCAGCTCAATCATTGGCACCCACAAACCTCACCTGCTCTTCCTTTCTCTCCTCCCAACCCTGAGCAAGGGACAGGAGGAAAGGCAGCAGAAAGGCCCTTAGGGCTCTGTGAATGAGCTGGGGTCTGGCACTTGGCAGGGCCACAGTGTCATTGCAGTGGACCCCCAAGAAAGAACCAAGGTGGGAAGTGAGTGTGCAAGGCTGAATCCACAAAGTCCACGGGCAGGTGTCGTGGTTTAACCCCAGCCGGCAGCTAAGCACGCTCGCTCACTGCCCCCCACCCCTGGGATGGGGGAGACAATCAGGAAAAAAAACCTCGTGAGTTGAGATAAAGACAGTTTAATAGGACAGAAAGGAATGAAAAACAATAATAATAATAATATGACAATAGTAATACTAAAAGAATTAAACTATACAAAACAAGTGGTGCACAATGCAATTGCTCACCACTCATTGACCGATGCCCAGTTAGTTCCTGAGCCGCGATCCCCCTCCCAGCCAACTCCCCCCAGTTTATATACTGGGCATGATGTCATATGGTATGGAATATCCCTTTGGCCAGTTTGGGTCAGCTGTCCTGGCGGTGTCCCCTCCCAGCTTCTTGTGCCCCTCCAGCCTTCTTGCTGGCTGGCATGAGAAGCTGAGAAATCCTTGACTTAGTATAAACACTACTTAGCAACAACTAAAAACATCGGTGTGTTATCAACATTATTTTCCTACTAAATCCAAAACACAGCACTATACCAGCTACTAGGAAGAAAATTAACTCTGTCCTAGCCGAAACCAGGACAGGAGGATGCAAAAGAAGAAAAGCATGGCCAACAGAGAAAGGATTAACAGAGGTGGTGGGCTGACCCCAGCCAGCTACTAAGCCCCCACCCAGTTACTTGCTTGCTCCCCCCAACAGCAGCGTGGGGAAGAGAATCGGAAGGGTAAAAGCAAGAAAAACTCATGGGTTGAAATAAAGAGAGTTTCATAAGTGAAGCAAAGCTCCATTTGCAAGCAAAACAAAAAAGGAATTCAGTCACTACTTCCCATCGGCAGAGGATGTTTAGCCATTTCCATTAAAGCTTCCAGGCCTTCATCACATGTAACGGTGACTTGAGAAGACAAATGCCATAACCACAAATGCCCCCGATCCTCCTTTCCCCAGGCTTTTACTGCTGAGCATGACGTTATCCGGTATGGAATATCCCTTTGGTCAGTTGGGGTCAGCTGTCCCAGCTCTATCCCCTCCCAGTTTCTTGCCCAGCCACAGCCCACTTGCTGGGGGCAGCGTGAGAAACAGAGAAGGCCTTCCTGTTGTGTAAGCACTGCTCAGCAATAGCTAAAACATCGGCTTGTTATCAATACTCTTTCAATCACAAATCCAAACTTGGTGCCTTACTAGGCTGCGATGAAGAAAATTAACTCCCTCCCAACCAGCCAGGGTCGGATGGACTTTTTGGGAGCTCTGAGGTGCTAGCAGTGAAGAACTTGAGAGGGGGAAAAGGGAAGCAGGAAAGGAAAGGGGAGGCCAAGGATGTCATTGGTGCTCTTTGGGGTGCCGGTGATGCAGCCTTGTACCTGATGGGAATTATTGCCACAGCCAGAGGGAACCTGAGTGCTTTCCTTAATGTTCCGGCCATGAAGGGAAGGAATGGAAGTGTCATCCAGGCTGGAAGGGACCTTGGAAGATGTCTGTAGACAAGCCAACTCAAAGCAGGGTCACATGGGGTTGCTCATGGTTTTATGCAGGTGCGTCTGAGACACTTCCAGGGACGGAGGCAGCGCGCACTCTCTGGGAAACAGCTTCCCGTGTCTGACTGTCCTCATGTTGCAAAGGTTTCTCCCTGTATTGAGCCTGACCCTCTCGTGCTTCAGCTCATTGCCTGCTGTGCTCCTGTCTTGCACCACAGTGACTTCTTGGAAACCTCACCGTCGGCAGTGCAAGGCTGTTAGGTCCTCGCCCTCAAAGCCCTCCGTTCTCCAGGGTGAACAAGCCCAGCTCCTTCCCCCTCTCCTACAGGACAAGTGCTCCAGCCCTGACCATCTTTGTGGCCCTTTACCGAACTGCTTCCAGTTTGCCAATGTCTCTCTGGCCTTGTGGGGCACCAAAACCTGGGTAAGCAGTCTGGATGTGGTGAAACAAGTGGTAAGCAGAGGGAGCTAATGACTTCCCCTGGCTGTGCTCCTGCTCGTGCAGCCCAGCGTGCTGTTGGCCTTCCATGTTGATGGCTCATCTTTTGCCTAATGAAACCCAAGGACTCACCTAGGCAGTCCCTGCCCTATCTCATTGCAGAGCTTTGGTCTACTTCAGGGGAAGGACTTTGAATTTGTCCTTATTGGATACCATGAGGTTCCTATTGGTCCGTGCCACCGGCCTGTCTATGTCCTTTGTGGTGGCAACCCTGCCCTCCAGTGTAGCGTCTGCTCTCCTCAGTGTGATGTCTTCTACAAATGTCATGAAAAATCACTCTGCATTTCCTCCAGGTCATTAAAAAGACATGAAGCAGGGCAGGTTGCCAATAGAGCCCTGCAGGACCCGACTAGCTAGATGCCTCCAGGCAGAGGACCACGTATTGTCCATGTACCTCCAAGCTCACCTCTCCAGCTGGTTTTTACCCATCTGCTTATCCCCCTTGCAGGCCATAATATCCTACTACTGAATATTGCAGGGGACGATGCTGAAAGCCTTGCTGACCTCCAGGTAGAAGAGCACCACTGCTCTCCCCTGTCCAGCAATCCTGCCCTTCCTTCCGAAAAAGCAAAGAGGCTGGCCGGGCACAATCTCCTGTGGGTAAATCCAGTCGCCTGCCTTTCAGACACCCAGAAAGGGGATCCGAGTGGACACACTCAGGGGCACAGCCTGCTCAACCTTTGGGCATTTTTGAAAGGTGCATGCAATGTTTGGGTGCTCCCATCAGAAGTTCCCCAGTCTCCATGACCTTCCAATGATGATTGAGAGTGGCCTCACTCTGACATTGGTCTGCTCGCTCCTTGGGATGCCGCCCCTCCAGCCCCACGGACTGGAAAGGACTGAGTTTGCTCCAGTGACACCGGAATTGATCCACGCCCACTGCTGGTTGTTTTCCTCCAGAGTCCTGCCTCAAGGAGCAAAGGTTTGGGAGACCTTGCTGGGGAAGACTAAGGCAAAGAAAACATAGAGAATAATCTCA